>NC_060130.1:464486491-464789594 GCF_021461395.2 Schistocerca americana
GGCGTAGAAAGGAGGTAAGGCCGCTGCTTCCATCGTGAGCGGCCGCTTCTGATGGCCCGTGCACCATAACACCACGACATGCCACCAAACGGCTCACGCAATATCGCGCTTCATCAGAAGAAACGATACGACACCATTCTTCCTTCAGAGCACGTCTTTCACTTTGAATGGCGCATGCTACGGTGTGAATGGGGCCTAGAGTGCATGTCGCGAGCCGCGAACCAAATCTGTGAAAGACTTTCCATACTTACGGCGAGACACACATTGCTGTCTTTCGCAGCTCCGCTAATACTCTTTTTCGGAGAGTTTTTTCTGTACACCCTACAAGAGACCGCGTAGCCCTCATCTCCCTTTGTTAATTTTTACAAGAGTCCTTTAGGTCTTCCAGTTGCAATACAAGGCTAGTTTTTTGTCAGTAGAAAAAACATTCTAAATATAAGCAAAGCATTTCGAACGAGCCACTTTCTGGATTAGATAGGCATCAACAAAAAGTTTCTCTCAGATCGAACATGCAATATCAAAATTTTAGTAGTTCCAGCCATTCATTCGAGGCGAAGTTTTGTTTCTTAATGAATAAGCTTGGAGTCGGTTTCGAACTGCGAGTTCCAGCAAATCATGACACACTTTCACCGACTCCGAGCTACAGCTCCATCTTTGTGAGCACTGATATCCAGTGCCTGTCTCCTAGTCTAAGATTCGTTGGCATAATCCAAAGGAAATGCAATTCGCACGCAGTGGTGCAGAGTACAGAAACGTCGTCCCAAACGTTGTTCAGTATTATTTGCCAGTATGGGCCCGTTACCACTGGTGATTGTTGGAGGAGATGGTGAGTATACAAAGAAAAGCAGCACATTTCGTTACGGGCTTGATTAGTAGATGCGGGAGCGTCAATGAGATCCTCATCCAACGCCAATGGCATATGCTACCGATACAGGCGTTGTGCACCACGTAGAAGTTTACTGTTAAAACTGTCAAGCAACACATCGCTCCTCCCACACATCTTGCGAAATATCGTTGATGGTAAAAGAAGAGAAATTCTAGCTCATGAGGAGGCTTTCCGTTCCTTCCGTGTACCGTTCACGAACGGTAAAGTGGTAAATGATGGCGCTGTACCATGTCATACATCGTAAGGTTGATTGTGCAATTTATATGCCAGGTGGCTCTTACACAAAACTTTTAAAATTTTAAATACTCTTTCTTGGGCTATCGTGCCTCCCCTCCACCGCAGTTTGGTTCTATTCCACTTAAAAATTAATTGGACTCAGTGGGAAAAGGGGCAAAGGTGCTCCTGGGCCTCCAAAATAGGAAAATACATGAAAGGAAAGTGAGGAATTCGCAAAGCGTCACTTCTACATGACAGATTCATTCATTGTCTAATGTAGGCCGCTAGTTTATTTTCGTCTCCTTAACTGAATGTATTCTCGTTTGATGGACCTCGTTGGTAGGGTGATGTGACTCCACACATGTAAAGAAATGGAACAGCGAGCCTACGTAGAACCCTAATCATCCCTCACTTTCGAAGGACCTAGAAGTCTTATCGTTTGTCTTCAGTTCATTTCCGGGAGACAATTTAATTGCTCGGTTAGTATACGCAAGAAATAAATGAAGGCAAACTACCATCTGCCAAACAAACGTCAATGGTTTTCTTATACAATTTCCGTATATGTAACGTGAAATGTATGTCAAAGTGCAACACTACTTGTGTTGTGCTTAGCGAGTCCACCTCGAGAAATATATTTCCGTAATCCAAAGGCTGTTTATTGCTTTAAAACGCTTATGTTCCGTAATGAATTTAAATTATCATACAACAAGGGAATGCACTTTTATTTTCTTGGAAATTTGTGGTAATGTCTTATGGGACCAAACTGCTGAGGTCATCGGTCTCTAAGCTTACACACTACTTAATCTAACTTAGGCTAAGGACGACACACACACCCATGACCGAAGGAGGACTCGAACGTCTGACGGGGGGAGCCACGCGTACCGTGACACGACCCTTTAGACCGCGCGGATAAGCGGCGCGGCTTTCATTTCCTTGTCAGTGCGTACTTCGAAACTAGATTGTGTGCCCCGTCTGTATCCAAAGGATTTCAACATTCTTTAAAATCTAAATGAACATCAGGTTAACTTAAGCACTGTCATTCTGACCGCAATCAACCCAATCGGGCCCGACTGACTACCGGGTCAGCTATCAACCAATGGCGTCATATGTATGCAGTCTGGAGGGGTCAGGGTTAACTCATCCCACTTTCAGGCGTTGTCGGGTTAACAGATCGGGTGACCCTACTATTCGCTCAGGTAGCTCCTCAATTGGCATCACGAGGCTGAGTGCACCCCATTCCATCCCACCCACCGAGGAAGCAGCCATGACAGTAGACGTAATCGAATCCAGGTCCTCCGCACGACACTCGGCTCAGGAGGCACACAAATATCAGATCACCGATCGTCGTATCTCTGGTGTGGCTTTATAAAAATTGAAAATCATCTGTTGTACATGTCTCCTGACACTGTCCCCTGGACTTTTCGATCATAATTTGTTTTCTCGACCAAAAATGAAACTTGCAAAAGCATACGATCGTGAGGCTGAACAAGCATGCAAAAATATTATAAGGGATCAGGTAGGAACCAATAAATCCCACGAATTTATCAGTAATGGTATTTGACAATTGGTTTCTGATAGAATATGACTATTTTTTTTATTAGAGTTGGCCTGGGTCACGAGCTCTTTTAGACAGATCCCTCGCAATGCATGAAAATGAAGATTTCGTCAACGGTCTAATTCAAATTTGGGTTTTTAAATTCTGCCTTCAACAAAACTCAATGCATTCTTTTCTGTAAGAGGCAGTCAATTAAAAATGAGTCAAACAGAAAAAAGTAAGTAAATTGTTTATTATCTCAAAAGTAGTCACCGTTACTGCTAATAGATTTACCCCACTGTGAGACAAGACCGCGATGTCTTTATGAAAAAATGTCTGCGGTTGCCTGCAGAACCATGATTGTATCCAAGCGTGCATCTCTTCGCGTGCGAAACAAATCTACGGCCACGAATTTTTCTTTGGGCCTCCAAAAATGTGGGAAGCGCATGGGGAGAGTGGAGTTGGGTTGTTGGGGGTGAAGAGACCAAACAGCGAGCTCATCGGTCTCCTCGGATTAGGGAAGGACGGGGAAGGACGTCGGCCGTGTACTTTCACAGGGAAATCACGGAAAACCTAAATCAGGATGGTCGGACGCGGGATTGAACCGTCGTTCTCCCGAATGCGAGTCCAGTGTGCTAACCACTGCGCCACCTCGCTCGGTGCGTATGGGGAGAGATCCGGAATGTATGGAGGATGTGAAGGGCTTCCCAGCGAAACCTTTGCAGCGTAGTCGAAACAATAGGCACGCCAGCTCCTGGGAAGTCTTGATGACTGTTTTCGTTGACCTTCTGGAACACGGTGCCACAATTAACGCACAGCGGTACGTGGACACTTTGCAAAAATTGAAGCGCGCCATCATGTACAATCAACCAGAATATTGACGGACGGCATTGTTTTGTTGTGGGGCAACGTCCGCCCACATGTTACCATAGTTGCTTCGACAACGCTGCTGAAGTTTGGTTGGAAAGCCTTAACATATCCTCCATACAGCTCCGATATCTCTCGATCCGATTTCCATATTTTTGGAGCCCCCAAGGAAGGCTTTCATGGCCTTCGATTTGCTTCGGAGGACGGGATACACGGCTGGGTACGATCATGGTTTTCTCTATTCAGCGCCAGAATTTTAATGCACATATGAAATACAAGAGACTTAACATAAGAAAATGGAAAATTTCTTACTGCAAACATTACGAGGGGTGTTCGATGAGTAATGCAACACATATTTTTTCTCAGCCAATCTCAGTTGAAAAAATGCGGAATTTGTTGTGGGACATTGTGGAATATTCTCGCTTCAGCCCCTACAGCTTCCTGAAGTTGCGACAGATCACGGTGCTAAACGTAGCCTTCAAAATGGCGTCTGTAACGGAGATGCGCTCCAAGCAGAGAGAGAGGTGTCACTGATATTCTTTTTGTGGAAAACCAGAGCATCGCAGATATTCAGAGGCGTTTGAAGAATGTCTACGGAGACCTGGCAGTGAATAGAAACACGGTGAGTGTTGTGTCAGGCGCCTGTCATCATCGCAAAAAGGTCCCACAAACCTATCGGAACTCAAAGGTGTCGGCCAGCGGCACACACCTGTGACTCCAACAGTGTTGGAACGTGCAGTCACTCGTTCGAGGTGATCAACGGATCACAATCAAACATCTCCATGACAATGCAAGACCTCACACAAGTCTTCATACTCGATAGCAACTCACCAAACTTCACTCGACTGTTCTTCCTCATCCACCGTACAGCCCAGATCCCGCACTTTCCGACTTTCATCTGTTTGGTCCAATCAAGGATGCACTCCACGGGAAGTGTATGTGGATGCTGGGGAGGTTGCTGATGCAGCAAGACGTTACTCCGACGTCGACCAGTAGAGTGGTATCATGCAGGCATACACACCCTCTGAATAACGTCGCGCAAGGGTGACGCATTGAACGAAGATTATGTTCAAAAATAGGATTTTATAGCCACAAGATTGGGAGATAATATGATGTGTTGGAATCCTGAGTAAAACCAACCCGCTTCAGAAAAAAGTGTGTTGCATTACTTATTGGACACCGCTCGTACAATCTCTTTGAAACACATGTATTCAAAGCACGTAAGTTGTAATATAAATATCACCACATTTGGCCTTCAGTTGCATACGACAAAGTCCAGTACGGCGTCTCCAAAGTTTTGCTTGTGCCGTAAAAGAGAGCTTGCATCTCGTTGGCAAAATTCCTCTCCAAGAAGCAGAAATCTGACGTGTCTGATTCTGCCCATTAAGTATGAAAATGCTCCGCGTTTTTCACGATGTGACCTCACAAAACTCTACCAGCCCTACAGCTTGTGTGCTGACGGCATATTGATCATCATTCCTTCGTCAGCTCGCACTGGACAGATACATGCTGGGAATTTCTTAGAGATACACGAAAACAAACAACCAGAACAAGGGAGTAGAAGAAATTATTATGACTGTTTTAAAAATGAAATCAAAGTGGATAGGACATTTAGCCAGGTGAATGCGTGATATGAGAGTGTGCTGGAAAGTAATGCCTTCGAAATTTTTATGTGAAAACTCTTAAAGATTTGTAAATAAAAAAAACTTTACTAACATTCTATATCTATATTCTTCATGTCTACATTTCTATTCCTCACACAGACACCCTGGCGAGGAACACATTTATCCCAACGAGAGACCAGTTTGTTGATAACCGTCACTGTAGAACGTTTGACTTTGTTGACGCTGCCATCATCTCACCTCTGCTTGCACCGCTTCGTCACTATCAAAGAGAAGTCACAGAAGAGTCCATCAACTCGTTCCGATGAATCTCGTCGATTTCCGTACGCCGTCACATACTCAGAGCTCCTTCATACACGTTGAGGATAGCACCGTCACCCTTCATTACGACCGAGCGAGGTGGTGCAGTGGTTAGCACACTGGACTCGCATTTGGGAGGGCGACGGTTCAAACCCGCCTCCTGCAATCCTCATTTAGGTTTTCCACGAATTCACTAAATAGCTTGAGGCAAATGCCGGGATGGTTCCTTTGAAAGGGCACTGCCGACTGCCTTCCCCATCCTTCCGTAACCTTCCGATGACCTCGCTGTCTGGTACCCAACTCCGAATCAACCAACCAACCAACCTTCATTACGAGCACGAAAAACCCAACTTCGCACATTACTGATGTCGATACACTCATCAACGTATACAACTTTCATTCTTCAGTGGAATTTAATTGGAGGTACGTTTCCTGCGGTTAGAAACACGATTACAGCACGCTGTTTCTCACGCACCGACCTAGTTAACATTGAACACCGATGTGTTACATGCTGCAATTCGGAGCCCTATAGCGGCAGAGCGTTGTAACCTGCGTCAGCGAAGAAGGAAAGTCGACCGAGTAATACGCATGGCATGTAATACCTCATTCTACATTGAGAATAGAATAAAGAAATCGCAGGCATTCCTTGACAGCACGCCACAGTATATTGACCAAGGAAGTTTTTTGCTAGCTTCCAAGAGAGAAAATAGAGGGAGGACAGGATATGGTGGAAAGTGGCTAGTGACATGCAGGAACAACGTAGATACAAGGAGAAGTCTGGGGGAAGCTTATATCCAGATAATAATGGCATTGTATGCCAGCTTCTGTGGCTTTTTAATTTATTGTTCAAGCTGGAAAATCTTCAAGACAAACAGCGTTATAGAAACCTTGTATGCATTAAACTTAAAGCTCTTTCTACAAATTGTTATTTCCGTTCAAATTTGAACGTTTGGGTACAGGTTACGACACATTCTAGGAGTTTTAGCTACGCAAATGATATTCGCATTTCTAAAATTCATTACGAAAATTGTACCAATAAGATTATTTTTAGAAATAAGAGAACAAAGCATCACACATAACCAGTTATTGTCTACTATTACAGGACGTCGGCTTTTACGGCTTGCTTTTCTTTTCTTGCTTGAGATTGGAAACATCGTGTTGAGTAATAATATAGTTTCGAAATATTTTTTTCTCTTTGTTACTTCCGTATAATTGTGTAGTTGTGCAGAAATCACAATCAACCAGTTTAGCATTTCTACTTTTGACCTACGGGCCAAATTTGGCGCAGTGCTGAAGACACTGACCTGACATTCTGAGTGAGGTGCAAACTTCCGACCGATCAACCTGACATAAATTCTCCAAGGTTTCCCTCAATCGGATGAGACAAAAGCCTGTGCGTTTCCTTCACGGAAGACTCTGACGATTTCCTTTGCCACCATTGTCCAATCCCAGCTTGTGCTTCGTCTCCAATAGCGACGTCGTCGGCATGGCGTTAAACTCTAGCTTTCCTTCCTCCTTTCTACATTTCACCTGTTTCAAACCTCAAATTGTCTCAAGTTCTAGAAGTTGCTGTATTACTGAAGGAACCATGTTTTTAAAGAAAATCTGTCCGTCTGGTTCGATATGAATTGACGACACGTTGGAATTCAAAGCGGAGCCAGCTAATTTTTTGTTCAACAACGCAGCTACTGGATATTTCTTGTGCCCTGATATAAAACGTTTTCCACATGCAAGGAACACGTGTTGTGAAATGAAACGTCCGCCACGTGTAGAGAATACGAATGCAGGGAAATTGTTGCTGCATAGTAAGAAACAGAAGACTCTAGGAAAAAACTGACTCCTACACAGCGAGAAAAGTCTCGGGGACTTCGCTTTGCATATGCTTTTATTTCGCAGGCTCCGTGTTTAATCACTGATCCTAATGGTTGAAATTTTTCGTCAAATATTTTCAGATACAGTTCGACAATCGGTTTATAATCACCTACGCACTGTTTTCGGGAAATGTGCGATTAATGATTCTCGTTTCAATATTGATTTAGCCGAACATACAATTAACGTATATTGGAATATTTGCGTGGACGTTATACAAAGCACTTATTACAGACCGTCGCTACTGAAAACCCCGCTTTGGCTGTTTACAGCGAAATGTGTAAAATGGTTACCGGTACGTTTCGGCCCAATCCTCGCAGCCAATTACCCGCCAGATAGCGTGGATCATTCCCTCGCCCCGTTTCCCTTGATTTACCCTCCCTCGCACGCAGGGCAGTTACGAAACGGCAATAAAGCTCCACTTCCTGTTATTTCCAGAGGTGCGCTTGTTTTCTGCCAAACTTTGGGGACAATTATGCGGTTCATTCTGGCACGCTAACTCGGTGGATGTTCATTTTTCGAAATGTATCTTTCGTCTACCGATTGTACAAAATTTTGATAACTTGACGTGCCTCGCTTTAAATTTTTCTATAATAACCCCAATATCTTAATTTCGTTCATCGTAATAGATATTTTTTGGAAAGCCTGCTTTCATGAACTAAATAATGAAAAACTGCAACAGTTACTTTTTCATGCTTAGCGCAACGCGTTTCGTGAATTTATCATCATTTTCAAGTGTATTTGTTCACATAAATATTTTTTGTGACGTTTGCATGAGTGTTTTTATGCCTTTCTTGGGTTGTAGTTTTCGTTTTAAGGTTACACTGCAATTGGAAAATCGGACAAAATGAATCTTGGCATGCTTTTATATGCTGATGTTGAAAATGGTGTTTCAGTTTGTCTGCTTACAAGTCTTGTGTCTCCTTTATTACGCAAAATATCACACACAGGCAAATCATCACTTACACTGTGCCGGCCGGTGTGGCCGAGCGGTTCTAGGCACTTCAGTCTGGAACCGCGCGACCGCTTCGGTCGCAGGTTCGAATCCTGCCTCGGGCATGGATGTGCGTGATGTCCTTAGGTTAGTTAGGTTTAAGTAGTTCTAGGTTCTAGGGGACTGATGACCTCAGAAGTTAAGTCCCATAGTGCTAAGAGCCATTTGAACCATTTTAATTCGCCATTACTAGCTACTGAATTACCGATTAGATTCTCTCTCTCTCTCTCTCTTTCTCTATGAGTAAATGTACATATTTCATTTTATAACATGCAGGAGAAACATTTGAAAAAAATAATTGATTTGCTATCTAGTTTGTTCAAATGGTTCAAATGGCTCTAAGCACTATGAGACTTAACATGTGAGGTCATCAGTCCCATAGTCATAGAACTAATTAAACCTAACTAACCTAAGGACACCACACACATCCATGCCCGAGGCAGGATTCGAACCTGCGACCGTAGCAGCAGTGCGGTTCCGGACTGAAGCGCATACAACCGCTCGGTCACAGCGGCCGGCATTTAGTTTGTCACTGGGAATTTTTTCTCATATATTTTTGTGGGTACAAAAATTTAAGCTCCTCTATTATATCCATTGTATGTCGTTTCGGGAAGTGATGGAGTACCTCAAGATCTTCTACGTTTTCAAGTGGTGTCCGGTGTTTTTTTTATGTGTGTTGCTATAGGAGATTGTTTAAACTGGTTATGAGTGCAACAACGTAAGTGATAATTTGTCTTTGTGTAATATTCTTTGTAATGGATGAGCCACAAGACTGGTAAGTAGTCAACCAAAATTACCATATCTAACGTTAGCATATAAAAGCATTGCAACACTCGTTTTGTCCAATATTCCGATTACAGTATAACCTCAAAAAGAAAACTACAAGACAGGCAGAAAATCACTCATGCAAACATCACAAATAATATTAATGTAAGAAAATGCACTTGGAAATCGGTATTAATTCTCGAAATGCGTTGGGCTAAGCATGAAAAAATAAGTAACCCCAGTATCCCCGATCGAATGAGGTAACCGAAAGTGAATTACCACTAAAATGCGGATGAAACAGCACTGCTGGCCACTGAAATTACAACACCATGAAGGAGGCACGCAACAAAAATCAAATTGGAATTAAGTGTGTTGCATCCTTCGATACGAAAATAATGGAGGAGGAGGAGCAGATTACAGTGTAATGTCCCGTCGACAACGAGGTCATTAGAGACGGAGCATAAGCTCGGATTAGGGAAGGATGGGAAAGGAAATCGGTAGTGCCCTTTCAGAGGAACCATGCCGGCATTTACCTGAAGTGATTTAGGAAAGTCGTGGAAAACCAAAAGAAGGATGGCTGGACGCGGATTTGAACTGTCGTCCTCCCGAATGTTAGACCAGTGTGGTAACCACTGCGCCACCTCGCTCGGTCCGAAAATGATTATGGTTTCAGAGCAATGGCACGCAGTAGGTAGGAGTAATAAATGGTTCAAATGACTCTGAGCACTATGGGACTTAACTTCTAAGGTCATCAGTCCCCTAGAGCTTAGAACTACTTAAACCTAACTAACCTAAGGACATCACACACGTCCATGTCTGAGGCAGGATTCGAACCTGCGACCGCAGCGGTCGCGCGGTTCCAGACTGTAGTGCCTAGAACCGCTCGGCCACCCCGGCCGGCTAGGAGTAATACATTCTTCATTCTGTATATAAGGAAAATATTACGCTTTGAGTTTCCCTGTCAGATTTTGCAACTGAGTGTTGCTTGTTTGTGAGAAGATCGTGCAGTTACTTGAGTAAGAAAGGTAAAGTCTGCCAGCACGTGTCAGAATTCGACAGCAGCAGAACTGTGGCGTATCGGAACTGCAGTTTATCGTTTCACGGTATTTCTGCTCACGTTCGTTAGACTGTCACGATTTTCACGCAAATATGAGGTCAGTGGGTTTATGGGGGCTATCTAATTGCAATGGAGGATCTCATCGGCCCCATAGGACTAACGAGCGAGAGGACGGACATATCGTACGGTCGGCTGTGAAGGGTCATACAGTATCCAGGTTTAGTAAATGGGCTTGTTTTCAGCAAGACAGGTACCCATACGGGCTTTCCTTGACACAGCAACCGACAGTAGTGCGCCCGACAGTTGATGCAGGAATAGTACCACTTAGTTTTTTCATATGAGACCCGGTTCTGCGTACCCTATCACCATGGAGGTGTATTTGAGTGGGGACTCAGCGGAACACGAATGTTGCCAGACTACATTCGCCATAGTCAAAATGGCACAGTAACTAGCGTGATTGTATTTGGTGCCATTTAATACATAACACCATCACCTTTCGTTCTCATAGCTCGTAATTTTGCAGCAGGAGTTACATTCCTACCGCGTTAAGGCCAGTGATAGTGTCCTATCTTCAATTATCCTTGACATTCTGTTTCACAAGATGACGCAAGACGGCATGCTGCCCATGCTGCCCTAATCTGCCGCGAATGTTGCCATGGCCAGCACGTCGTCCAGATGTCTCACCCATAGAAAATATCCGGTTATGGTTTGCCAAGAGACTGGAGGCAGGCAACTACTCTCCCGCCACCACAGATATTGAACTCTCGTGTCGAGTTGAAGCACCATGGAATGACGTACCCGTATTTGCAATCGAAGCTCAGTTCGGCTCGATTCAGCCAGCTTAGAGCCATTATTACTGCCACATACGACAGGACTGAACTACACCGCGCATTCTGTATAGCCCTAAACCACCTCTAACTTTAGCTTTGTATTTTTCCTACTGCACTATATAAGCACAATACGTAACATTTAGCCATTTGCTATTTCTCCTGATGTTGCAATTGTAAAGGTTTGCAATGTACGTTATTAGGAGTTTTAGAAGCAAATGAGAAATATTTCCACAGTAAAATCTGGTAACTGTTAAATGATAATTTTCTCGGCGTCTGACTTAACATCATCATGTACACCTTCGGATTAGGCATCTTTGCCTGTTCCGAAACCGAGCCCATTAAAGCTGATCCACCATCTTCTTCGTTGTCTTCCTATCCTGCTTATACCCTTGCATCTGTAGCCACAGGTTTTCCTTGGCATCCAGCTTGGTTTACTACGTAGTAGATGGTCATGCCTTTTTCTTCGCATATTGTTGGATATTTTTTACTGTTCCTAGAACATAGAGCCCCTTTCTTATCTCACTGCTTCTCTTATGATTTTCTAGTTTGTATTCTATCAAAGGTCTCAGATGTCTGACTAATGTTCACTATATTACCAAAGAGACCTACAGTACACCTTGGGGTTTTTTTCTGTAGAAATTATTGTAGTTTTCGATAGCCACTAACTGGATATAAAAATGAAATTTATAGATAAATAAACAAAATTGCTAATATCCGTAGTACTCCAGAACAGACAAATATTTATTATGTGCATATGGCCCAGCGGATCCCAACGCAACTGGTTTGCAAGTGCCAGTTTTATTCATAACTACCGCTGAAACAGTGTAGTAAATTCTCATACTATATTTTTACGTGATGCCAAGTTATAGTTATGCTTTGTGATTTTTCTTAGGTTATTCGTACTTCTGTACTTTGCACATATATTTTGCTTTAAATGATGTTATGATTTATCATAACGAATGTATATGTATGTGCGGGAGGGGGGCAGGAGCCAACGTGAGTTGCAATTGTTCCTGGAGCTGCACGTGCTTGTTATCTTGCACGTCTCTCAGCCTCGTCAAGCGTGGCTGGATGTCCAACAGGAACACTGCTACCCCCTCACTATTCCCTTCTCTACATCGCTGCAGTCTGTTAGTAGTCATGAACTTAGTATATTCGAGCTACAGATTCGTGAATGGGTATTACTTCCAAAGCAACAGTTGTGTCTCATTTAATATTTGTGTATTTGCAAAAAGCCTATGACGCCATATCATGAAACAGGTTTTGGATCAGTACAAAGCCATACACACTGTGCGAGTAAGGTTAAGGTACAGACTACGACAAAGATGCTCTACGGTACCGACCTTATTTAAAACTTACATCGAGTAAGCCCGTAGCAGATGTAGAAATACATGCAGAAGATCAAATGTGGAGACACTTCTATTCGCATAGTATCATGACAGTTTAGCTGGAGATAAGAATGATGCAAGCTTCGTTGAACAAAGGATTCGAAGATTAGAGACTGACAGTTAATATTCAGCAAAGTGAATATTTAAGAGTAGGAGACAGAGATATATAAGACCTAGACAACTGACAAAAATCCAAGAATGTGACGCTTTCAGATATTTGGGAGCATCGCTGTCATCAAACAGCAAAATCACATTGCAGAGACATCGGAGATGAATTAAAGACAGAGGGAAAGAATGCTGGCACTGAAAACGGTCTTTCGGAAAAGGAGTTGTGGCATTTATAGGATGGACCATGTGAAAAATAATACAATAAGGGAGATCATGGGAGGCAGCAAGACGTTAATCATCATATAATTACGGTTTCAAAAACGCTGCAAAGTCAGATTATTTTATTCGTTACAATAGCCCTACTTCGGCAAATAGCCATTGTCGGACTATTTGTAAGTAAATGGAACACACTTCTGGTGCAATATTTCTAATATCATAGTAAGTATTAATTAGGAAACATTTTTATAAAATTTGTTACACACGTCTGACAGGTTTGACACCCACACGTTATTGTGATTCTCTCACTGTCTCTTTCTTTCAGTTAACTTTCATTAGTATTCTTGAAGTAATAGCGGTTGGTTGTACTAGATATGTACTGTTATTTCTTTTCTTTAGAGTAATAATTATGTGACAGCTTATTTGACAATGTACCAGAGATTTTGTATAGTTACAATCAGTTTTATTTAGCATGTTGCAATTTCAATAACCTCTCATAGTGTTATTGTTGGTGGTTTGTATAATCTGTGGTTGTTTCGTAATATTTTGTGTCTTTATCCATTTTCTTGATTGATAATTTCAGTGAAGTTTTCGATGTATTTGTTTGTGTTTTAAATCGATTTGCTTAATGTGTATTAACCCAAAACATGTACCATTTACTTACAATAGGCCCATTGTAACGAATAAAACGACCTGACTTCGCAGCGTTTGTGGAACCGTAATTACACAATGCCCTTAAAAGACATATACATCGCAGCAGGCAAAAAAGACTACAAAAGATGGTAATCGTTGAAATATAAACAAAATAGCTATTGTGGGTCAGCCTTCTGGAAAGGATAGATGACTACTGACAGGCAGAAATAATTTGGAACTGAACTTCGCAAGGGACAAAGAAGATAGTACGCCCACCAAGAACAAGGACGAAAATTGTCTAATAGGCAATAATGCACAGAGAGCGCCAGGAAGGGGACTGGCTGAATAGGAAGAGATGCGGCAGCAGGTGCAAATAACACTCGCTACGTGACGATGAACACTAGCGTGGTAGATCTAATGCCATGCCCTCAGAAACAAATTTCGCTCATCAGTCGTATCATTTTTATTAGCAAGGGTGATTCTACCTGGCTTCAGAGATCTGTTGTGAACAAGATTCGTTTGTAAGGCGACAGAAGGCAGCACAAGATGGCCACTGTAGCTCCGATGCGCCTTTGAGAGGACCGTGCAGCCCGCTTACTGCATCTGTTCCCACAATAAACACTCATTTCTCTCGCTCTTCCTTCTTTTCTCATCGCACGTACTAGCTACCATCTGGGGAACGCACACAA
The DNA here is from genome assembly GCF_021461395.2 of Schistocerca americana. NCBI lineage: Eukaryota > Metazoa > Arthropoda > Insecta > Orthoptera > Acrididae > Schistocerca > Schistocerca americana. The sequence goes on from NC_060130.1 coordinate 464,500,466, forward strand.
CAAGAGACAAGTTTACCCCAACTCGACTGTGATTTCCCGAGCTGTTGATGGAAAGAAGGAAGGTCAGAGAATTTTCTACCTTTGTCGAATTCATTAGAGCCGTATTACTAGCTTAGTAGGACAAAAATGAGGTAATATTTCCAGCGCTGTGTACTTCAATGAAACATCCGAGGATCGCCTTAGAAGATCTCGGAAATCGTGGGAGACATAAATTGGTATGACTATACGGGCACCAATATCGCACATCCCACCTCTCATTACCACTGCGCCGCTTTGCCTGGCTTCCGAGCTGAGGTTGACAGCGTTTATACTTTTGAATGCATTACATCGGATGTATTATGGTTGAGTTTCTGGTGTACATTCCGACTGGCTTCATTTTGGTGTACATTCCGTCTGCCTTCAGTTAGAGATCACAGGATTTAAGGTTAAACTGGCCTGCTAATGCTGTATCTGTGGACTGAAAGATATATAATTCACTTTATAACTTAGCAAAGCACGGAAAGATCTTCTCAGGACACATCAAAAGGAAAATGTTTCGGAGGGAGCCTGCTGGTCCCCCATCTCAGACTACTGCAATGTCCTTTAACAAGAACAAAAAGCAGCTGCCGGAGCCTTGAACTCGTTGTAAAATCCTTTGTGAGGTCAATAACCTACAAACAAGATCACCACATATGGAAAACTATCCTCATTACGTAGTGCTAAGGCGTGATTATCAGGCGCGCAGAGTGGCCGCTCGGTCTGAGGCGCCATGTCACGGATTGCGCGGCCCCTCCCGCCGGAGGTTCGAGTCCTCCCTCGAGCATGCGTGTGTGTTGTTCCTAGCATAAGTTAGTTTAAGTTAGTTTTAGTAGTGTGTAAGTCTACGGTCCGATGATCTCAGCAGTTTGGTCCCTTAGGAATTCACACACATTTGAACATTTCGAGATTATCACATACTATGTTTGCTCCACCGTCTCCTCGGTAATAATAACTCCAAATAAGTGTCAAATATATCAATTTTACACCAACAATAGTCACGAGATCTTCGATTTTTCCATTCTAAATTACTGTCAGTCCCTCCTCATACCACACGTTTTCCTTCAGCCTTGTGATTACTATGGAATAGCACGCCTCATAAGATCCAAAAAGTTACAAATATCCCATATCCAAAATTAATACACATTAACTTTTACTTTATTTCTTCCTGCGCCCTAGCATATCACAGTCTGCAACCCCAGAATTGTTACCCAAAAGACACCTCCTAACACCCTTCCTGCTTTTCCTCTTTAACTTCACCAGCCTCTCTTCTTCTTCCCTCCAGAGAGTCGTACCTCATGAGTCAGTACAACCGTTACTGCAACGTAAATCGATGAACTACTCCCTTAATTGTTATGAAAATGTTTTTAAGGGCGTGTTTCAGGAACCCATTGCCAGAAGGTGCTATCGCTGTCAGGGAAGACGTCATGTTTCTCCATATCCCACTAGGTGAACACCGGGCTGGTCCCCACGTTCCGCCTCAGTTACACGACCCACAGACATTTGAAAACGTTCGCACTGTTTCATGGCTTACACTAGGCGCAGACACTACTTACGTCACAGGGGGTTTGGGATGGCGTCAGGATGGGCATCCGGCCAGCCTATGCAACTAACACTGTCAATTCCGCACTAAGACGGCCAACCCCGCGTTGAAGCGGGACAAAGGCCCAAAGAAAGAAAGTCCACAGTTGTCATGGTGCCTTCGATTACTGCCACAGGTCCCATGGTAGCCCAAGTAAATGTCCCTCATAGTAAAATTCTGCCCCCAATGGCTTGCGTCCGTGGTGCGGAGCATGTTTCGTGCAGTCGTCGCCTGGATAATGGCGTCTTCGGACACGATCATCGACCTAGTGTAACTAGAAACGTTCTTCATACGACGAAGCGACACGTTTCCATTGTCCCGTGGCCCAATCTCAATGATACTGTGATAACTGGCGACGTTGTTGGGTTAACATGGGGACCCGCCCGGACAGCCGCGTGCGTTAGCGCGTCGCTTCCGGGATTCGGGGAGGCGCACCGGCATCAGACTGAATCCACCCGGCGGACCGACAACTAGGACCAATGGTTTTTGGCGGTTTCCGACAAGGTGAATATCGGTATCGTACACATGTCCCGCCTCAGTTACACAATCCGCAAACAGACGTTCACACAATTTCACATGGGATAACGCTAAACGTAGACAGATGAGGTGCGTAAATTCCATCCTGGCAGGAAGGGGTGGTGGCAGGAATGGTATCCGGCCACTCTGTACGACTAACATTGCCAAATCGAGATTAACATGCCGACGCTGTGAAGACACGGGATAAGTCCAGAAAAAAGAAAAAGACAGTTGGGTCAGCATCTGAACATGTAAGAGTCGTCTGCTGTGGAGATCCATGTTCAATAATGTGTGCTGAGCGGTGTGATCCTAAACACCAATGTCTAGACCAGCCATCACGTAGGTACGACTGTAGCTCCACCGTTTCCGAGGTCCTCGTTCATAGGTGTCGGGTATAGCAATCTTCTCTTTCTCAAAATCGTTTATGTTATTGGATTTCGCCATTTTCTGCCTGTGTCGTCACTAGAACAGATCTTCACGGATCTATGCATAATTCTCCAGCTATTTTTTCAGTACGGAAGATGTATACGATTTTTGCTCCTATTTCTTGCAGATTTTTTATAAGCTTTGGGAAGTCGCTGTAAAACGGTCTGTGAGATTTGGAACCTGAGCCATTTCATGCAGATCCAACAGCAGTGCACGGTTCTGCACTGTTTGTAGCATCCGTATGCGCGTTTCGGCGGCTTGATCTCAGAAGATGGCAGCGTGTTCCAGTACAGGGATGAACAAGCTGCGGTGGCTGGATGAAAGATGAATTTGGCAATGTGTACAACGTGTTGAGCCCACCACTAGATTTGTTCCTAGCTTCTCGTACACGCTGGTACCACTTCAGACAGCGGTCTAGCGGCACACCAAGATATTGCACAGTGTTACTCTGCGGAACAGGGCTGCTTGCGATGTTGGTGGGTGGAAGCGTTGCAGGGATGGAGTGGCGAGTAACTACCAAGAACTGCATCTTGGTAGCATTGGATCCAAGGTGCCACTTGACGACCGAAGTGCGCAGGCTGTTAGAGGTGAAGTCCGAGACCTGTAGTACGCCACCACAGATCGCAGAGAATTGTGAACAGTCCAGCTTCAGCTCGCACATAGAGTATCCTGTCGTCGAGATAGGAGCGGATAAGGCAGACATGTGACACCGACACCCCATGCTCAAGTAACCTGGACAAGAGTCCGTCTTGCACACATTGTCGTACGCTCTGGAAACGTCAAAGAGCACCCCATCGAAGCACATGCGGCGCTACTGTGTGTCGAAAGCCTCCTCCTCTGATCACTGGAGGTAATACGCCGTTGAATGAGCTCTCCGAAACTCGAAGGGTAGTATTATGTCAGAAGTGAGATGGTTAGCCTCTTGCGGTATCCCCTCTCGAGCACTGTGTATCGGGCTGATGTAAGCGTGTAGGTCTATAATACCGCGCAAGTGGCATATGCTTACCAATCTTCGGTATGACCATTGTCTTTGCATGTTTCCACACCAAAAGATAGCGACCGGTCCTTGAAATCACGTTGAGTATGTTGACCAGATGTGCGGTGTCAGTTGGTGGATCTGCTTCCAAGGTCGCTAGCTGGGGGAGTACTAATGAAGTGGCACTTGATAAAAAGAGTCATTCCACCCTTTTGTCCATTTACCCAGTCTGTTCGATAACCCGTCATATTTTGCAGTTTAAAGATCTGAGTGGGACAGAGATTTGTCTCAGACAAGAACAATATGCCCATCTTGAACCTGGTGAGAAAGTCCTCTAATGTTTTGTTGAGTGCGCCTTTGAATTAAAACTGAATAGTGGAAGGTCGTCTGTTTACGCTGGTCGAAGGGCCATCCCTTTCAGCGTGTTTCAAATAATGGCGATGATAGCCAGAGTTCTTCTTTTGTTTCTCACGGCTCTTATTGGTGGAGCCTAGTCGGTTGTTCATCTTCCGAATCCTGGAACAGTACTGCCAAAGCCATGTTGTCCAAATCGTAATCCATTGCAGCGTCTGTTCTCAGAGCTTGTTTTGTCGCAGCTGGAGCGATGGACAGACTGTCGAGCGATTCAGCGCTCGAGCTAGTTTCTGCACGCTTCTACATCGCTAACTCAAAACAGTGAGTTCCCATTCGTCTCTGCTCTGCCCGCAACGCCACCACGAGGCACTCAGTCTCGCAGTCAGCAAAGGCCATCAGATTTTAGCTCGTGACTGTACATGACAGATTCAGAATATTATTTTTTGGTAATGAGACTGTTGAGACCTTGTGCTAGCTAATGGAAAAAAACCCAGATATTTCAAGAAAAAACCGTGGCTGGTTGCTGTGTTTTCTTCGGTTTAACCCAGAGTGGCAGCAATGGCCTCTGCATTTAGACGAGGTAATTATTAGTCGCAGCCCTTCATAAAGGGCATGTAAATGTTACATAGTATTATGTAAAAGAGCATGCATAAATATACTGCCTGACAGAAAAAGTGAAGCATCCAGAATGGAGGAGGAAACGAAATGGAACTGCACGGGTTGAGACGGTATGTGAGGTTATTTCAGTGATTACAAAATCGAGTCAAATTTACAAATAACTTGGCAGTATGAGCCCATATATCAGTTCGACGTTGCAGCCCACCTGACCTCGATACATGCAATGATTTGGTTGCGAAGGTTCTCATAAAGCCGTTGTATCCTCTCCTGAGACAGCTGGCCCGCAACTGTTGTAACTGTTCCTTGATAAACTGGATACTGGCACGGTAACGGAGTTGATGTCAGAGCTGGTCCCACGCATGTTCTCTCGTGGACAGATATGCAGATTTTGCTGGCGACAGGAGTACATCAGCATCACGCAGACAGTTCATAAAACGCGTGCCATTTGTGGACGAGGATTGTCCTATTGAAGAACAGAACAAGACACTGCGGTAACACACGGGGATGCAGAATGTCCGTGATGTATCCTTGTGTCCTCCGAGTTATTTCAATCACTACTAGCATTGATCTGAAGCCATAACCTATGGCCACCCAAACCATAACATTAGGAGTAACACCGCTTTCCTCTGCGAACCATGGCACCTCTTCCCATGTCGCCACCATACTCACTGGCGATGGTCAACTGGGGTCGTGTACAACCGTGATTCATCGCCCATCACAATTCGAAGCCGTTCATCAGAAGTCCACGATTCCCGGTCACAGCACTGCTCCAAACACAGCCGCTTGTGTTGTGATGTTAATGGCAGCTTGCGCATGAGACGATAACTCCCTAGTCCGGCAGCTCCTCGTCCCCGACCAATGCTGCAAGAAGACACAAAATGCTGCAGGGAGTCTCGGATAGCTGGCGCAGTTGTGAAAGAGTTACGTTGTGCTTGGTGAGTATAGGGCGATCCTCCCTTGTGGTGTTCAGATGTGGCCGACCGTAACTTTGACGACGAGTAAGCCTTCCATCACGTTCCCATGCAATGCAACGTCGAGCCACTGTCTCCGATTGCCCCAGTAATCTAGATATTGCACAATTTGACCAGTCGGCCAAATGGAGACACACAATAAGGTCCCTTTAAAACTCCGTCATGTGCTGTTTCACACGAGTATGCTGCATCACGTATCCTACATAGTGATCACTCAACATCTGACGCCGTTCACGTCCATTATATACCCTACCAGGACTGGTAATAGAACTAAATACGAACAATACTAATGCACGGTTGTGGCCGTTCTACCTGTCACAGAGATTTGCAACTATAGTTATTAAAGGTAGGTACGTGTACGAAGTTACATTGACTTCAGACCTTGTCATCTGGGCGCCTCACTTTTTTTGCCAAGCAGTCTGTTTAGTCACTATCAGGATCTGGCTCGAACATAGACAAATGTTAAATTGTGTATCTCACATTTTTTAGACAGTAACCTCTGATTAAAGGAATAATGTGTCTAGCTCCAATCACTGATTTGAAAAAAGCTGATAACAAGAACGATAAAAATTTGAAAAAGAAACATCATGGGTTCATTCGGGAAGCGATTTCAAACGTCCGTCTCACTGGATAATTACTAAGAAACGACAGTCCTACAGCGAAAAGAGCATTTAAAAAGTACAGTCTTCAATTGACGGGGGGTATCGGACATTTTGTCGGTAAGGAAAGTTTGTTCAAGTTAAGAAAGAATATCGCAGATGCATTAGTGGAGAAAAATTAGCAAATGTTTACACGAATAAGTCGACAATTCTAGAAAGTACAAAGTTCGAGTAGTGATTTTGAGCGAAGAGTGGCGGAGATTACATGGTTGCATGTCTCGTGGCTTCGGTTGACGAGCAGTCCTCAGCGGTGGTGCGGCTACATTTTCAGAATATTTATGCAGCCCACGTGGGCGAAATCAATGCGGCACTCACCAGCATTGCCAAGCGACAGGAGTGAGCACAACGCGGCCTCTGTGCCCAACGATTAATATTAAAATCATACCGCCGCACCACGCGAAAGGCATCCCATCAGGGCAGATCTGTCACAAGAACCTTGCTAACAAAGTACTTCTGTTTGCAGTTCAGTTCCCACTACGAAAAATGCACCAATTTCAGTCACAATTACCTTACTTTACACTTCAGTCGAAGCGTTTTCGCACCATCGAGCGGTAACGCAAAACAGTCTAGTCTAACAGATAAACTCCTGCATCTACACGAAGCTTTATTTTCGTATCAAAATTTGACATGCTATCGGTTAAGCAAGCAATAGCAAATAGGAAAGTTACAGAATACGATCGAGAATAAGAGTCTGTAAAATAAAAATTCAAAACCGAGATGAATTATAATGAATGTGGTACATTGGTACCTTGTACACACTTTGTTTTAATGGCCGCTGGGTCTCTGAAACGTACGTGTGGGAGCCGAAATCGCCTGACATTATTCAGTCCAATCATTTTGGATTTCACAGAACATGTACAATGTTGCATCAGTGTGCAATGGGATTGATGCGCTTGTCCAGAAGTTTAAGCTATAGACGGAAACAGTTTTTAAGGTAGGGGCCTGAAACCGTTTTCAGTTTGTTTTTGCTGATACTCAACGCTTTTTGAATGGGAACGTAGCCGAGACACTCTTTTAACGCCACCACTATCGTTTTACAACTTGTAGTTGGTCATGACGGTTAACTACGGTACCCTGCTGAAGGAATCAAAAGTGAACTATAGCATTCGGGTTGAAATAGAGAACCATCAGCGATTTCATGTCTGTTCTCAACTATATGGCTGTCTTTGGTCCTACCGAAATACAATACTATTTTGGTAGGTTATCTTGTCATGATCAGAACTGAAAAATCGTGAACATGTGTAATAGTATTTACAACAGCAAGCACACGATACTAACTGACGTTCATCATGAAGATGCAGGTGGCAGGTCAGCATTTGGTCACCGCGAATGCTGAAATACGGGGGTAAGTCAATTATTATCGGCAAAGTAGTTAAAAATTTTATTGTAATCAAATAGAAAACTTACAAGAACATCATTTTTCGACGTAGTCTCCTTGCGTTTCAACGCACTTGGTCCATCGTTGTACAAGCTTCCTGATGCGCTCATGAAAGAAGATTGTCGGTTGAGCTGCGAGCCAGGAATGCACCACTTCTTTCATCAAGGTCGTTTATTTACATTTGAGAATGTTCAAATGGTTCAAATGGCTCTGAGCACTATGGGACTCAACATCTGTGGTCATAAGTCCCCTAGAACTTAGAACTACTAAAAACTAACTAACCTAAGGACATCACACACATCCATGCCCGAGGCAGGATTCGAACCTGCGACCGTAGCAGTCGCGCGGTTCCTGACAGCGCCTAGAACCGCTAGACCACCGCGGCCGGCTGAGAATGTTCCCTTGACAGTGTAGCTACAGATTGACTCTAGCATGAACCAAAAAGAAGAGCATGTCATTGAAAGTATTTTCGAAGCTCAGTAGTGCCAGAGAAGTAGCTGGTGCGTTTGTACTATAATACGATTAAAATAACTTTGTTATTGACTTTCATCGAGTCGAGTAGTAGAGGTCGGTCGCCTGTCAATCGAAGTTCTTTCTCGAATGCCACGTACTCGCTCTTATGACTATTCTGAAAGCACGAACAGAGTCTCGTCAAGTGCGGAGAGCTACACACCGCCAACATCACCCCTCGCGGCTGCAATCTGTCAATCTCAAAGTTATTTTAATCGGAGTATAGGAGTAGCATCCATACGTTTCGCTAAAGTTATTGGAATGACGTAAAGCAGAGCGGTGGGGCAAATAAAGGAGAAAGTGCTTCGTCTCCCATCCCTATAGTACTCTGCCTCCGCGCAGTACCTGCCTTCCAGACGGCGTTTTGCACGGCAAGCGGTACGACAGACGTCTTTATTCCTACTCCTTAGGAAGTAGCGCGACCATTCCATTCCCTGCGAGTAAGGCCACCGACTGGGACCTCGCAAGATAATAGGAATGCAAATGAGAGAAGCACGCCGAGAGCGCCGCCACCTTTGGGAGCGAATATTTTCTCTTTCTTATTTTGCGTATCTGGCAGAGAAGGGTGGACGTAAATTGAACGAAAAAAGGACGCTAATTAGTGGGCTCCGATGACACAGGCGGAGGGCCGGCAGCAGCTACACACGAATTCGGCGGCGGAAGTGTAACTCAACGTTCTGCGCGTAATGGACGTGGTGCGCTGTTTCCTGAACTTGGCTGGGCGGAACACATTGCTGCGCCACGAAACTGTTGACGAATGACGGTCAGTGCTGCTCCTGTCATCCTATGCAGCTACTGACTGAGGAGCTGCATAAAGAACTATTCCACATTTGCGATATGAACCCAAGTTCAAATTCACAACCTCCGTCATCTTGAGAGGATCGTAACCTGTGCACGCAAAACATTACATACACAATTATAGAAATGCGACCAGGTTTTTTCAGCAAATCGTAGAAAACAAAAGAGCGAGTATTTTTGTGAGGTTTTCTTTCATAGTGGTACATCGAAGTAAGAGTCTCTTAAATAGGCCAATGTACTTTTAAAGAATACGCGGAGAACATACGGTGAGGTGGCAAAAGTCATGGGACAGCGATATGTACATATAAAGATGGCGGTAGTATCTCCTACACAAGGTACAAAACGGCAGTGCATTGGCGGAGCTGTAATTTGTGTTCACATGATTCATGTGAAAATGTTCCTGAAATCATTATGGCCACATGACGGCTTTGAACGCGGAATGGTAGTTGGAGCTAGACGCATGGGACATTACATTTCGGAAATCATTAGGGAATAAAATATTCCAAGACCCACAGTGTCAAGAGTGTGCTGAGAATACCAAATTTCAGGCAATACCTCTCACAACGGACAACGCAGTGGCCGACGGCCTTCACTTAACGACCGACAGCAGCGGCGTTTCGGCAGAGTTGTCAGTGCTAACAGGCAAGCAACACTGTGTAAAATAACCGTATAAATCAATGTGGGATGTACAGCGAACGCATCCGTTGGGATAGTGCCGCGAAGTGGGTGGAGATTTTAATTTGCCGGATATAGAATGGGAGACTCAAACGTTCATAACGGGTGGCAGGGAAAAAGAAACCAGTGAAATTTTTTAAAGTGCTTTATCTGAAAACTACCTTGAGCAGTTAAACAGAGAACCGACTCGTGGCGATAACATATTAGACCTTCTGGTGACAAACAGACCCGAACTATTTGAAACAGTTAACGCAGAACAGGGAATCAGCGATCATAAAGCGGTTACTGCAGCGATGATTTCAGCCGTAAATAGAAATATTAAAAAGGTAGGAAGATTTTTCTGTTTAGCAAAAGTGACAAAAAGCAGATTTCAGAGTACTTGACGGCTCAACACAAAAGTTTTGTCTCAAGTACAGATAGTGTTGAGGATCAGTGGACGAAGTTCAAAACTATCGTACAATATGCATTAGATAAGTTTGTGCCAAGCAAGATCGTAAGAGATGGAAAAGATCCGCCGTGGTACAACAACCGAGTTATAAAACTGCTGCGGAAGCAAAGGGAACTTCACAGCAAACATAAACATAGCCGAAGCCTTGCAGACAAACAAAAATTACGCGAAGCGAAATGTAGTGTGAGGAGGGCTACGCGAGAGGCGTTCAATGAATTCGAAAGTAAAGTTCTATGCACTGACCTGGCATAAAATCATAAGAAATTTTGGTCTTGTGTCAAAGCGGTAGGGGGGTCAAAACAAAACGTCCAGACACTCTGTGACCAAAATGGTACTGAAACAGAGGACGACAGACTAAAGACCGAAATACTAAATGTCTTTTTCCAAAGCTGTTTCACAGAGGAAAACTGCACTTAAGTTCCTTCTCAAGATTGTCGAACAGATGACAAAATGGTAGATATCGAAATAGACGACAGAGGGATAGAGAAACAATAAAAATCGTTCAAAAGAGGAAAGGCCGCGGGACCTGATGGGATACCAGATAGATTTTACACAGAGTACGCGAAGGAACTTGCCCCCCTTCTTGCAACGGTGTACCGTAGGTCTCTAGAAGATGGTAGCATTCCAAAAGATTGGAGAAGGGAACAGGTCATCCCCGTTTTCAAGAAGGGACAGGGAACAGATGTGCAGAACTATATCTCTAACGTCGATCAGTTGTAGAATTTTGGAACACTTATTATGTTCGAGTATAATGACTTTTCTGGAGACTAGAAATCTACTCTGTAGGAATCAGCATGGGTTTCGAAAAAGACGATCGTGTGAAACCCAGCTCGCGCTATTCGTCCACGAGGCTCAGAGGGCGTCAATGTACTATGGCAGCAGACGATCGACGCCAGTGCCTTCGCTAACAGCGCGACATCGCTTGCAGTTCCTCTCCTGGGCTCGTAACCATATAGTTAGACCCTAGACGACAGGAAAACCGTCGTCAGGTCAGATGAGTTCCGATTTCAATTCGTAAGAGCTGATGGTAGGGCTCGGGTGTGGTGCTGAGCCCACGAAGCCACGGATCCAAGTTGTCAACAACGCACTGTGCATGCTTATGGTGGCTCCACAATGGCGTGCGTTGTGTTTACATCGAACTGAACCGATCATCGACTGGAAATGATAATTTTTGGCTTCTTGGAGACTAGTTTCAGCAATTCATGCACTTCATGTTCCCGAACAACGATGGAATTTTTATGTATGTCAATGCGCCATGTCAGCGGGCCACAATTTTTCGCGACTGGTTTGAAGAACATCCTGGACAATTCCAGCGAATGATTTGGCCACACATATGGCCAATCACGGATCCCATCGAATCCTGCACCGGTAACACTTTCGCAATTACAGACGACAATAGAGGCAGCATGGCACAACATTTCTGCAGGGGACTTCCAACGACTTCTTGAGTCCATACCATCTCTAGTTGCTGCAGTGCGACGGGCAAAAGGTTGTCCGACACCGTATTAGGAGGTACCCCATGACTTTTTTCACCTCAGTGTAAGGAAAGATCATACCACTACATTTTTCTGTTAGTGAACATTAATCTCATTATCATTCGAGCGATTGCATGTAAGCTACGACCAAGAGGACCATAGCTCTGCAGTGCTTATGGTTGAGGAGATGGAACACGATTCTCAACGAACTGTCACATAATAAAGAGCCACGTCACTTACTTCGAAGAAACCTCTTTCTTTTTACATGACTTTTTACATGACTTTACGATCGTGTGAGACCCAACTCGCCTTATTTGTTCATGAGACCCAGAAAATATTAGATACAGGCTCCCAGGTAGATGCTATTTTTCTTGACTTCCGGAAGGCGTTCGATACAGTTCCGCACTGTCGCCTGATAAACAAAGTAAGAGCCTACGGAATATCAGACCAGCTGTGTGGCTGGATTGAAGAGTTTTTAGCAAACAGAACACAGCATGTTGTTATCAATGGAGAGACGTCTACAGACGTTAAAGTAACCTCTGGCGTGCCACAGGGGAGTGTTATGGGACCATTGCTTTTCACAATATATATAAATGACTTAGTAGATAGTGTCGGAAGTTCCATGCGGCTTTTCGCGGATGATGCTGTAGTATACAGAGAAGTTGCTGCATTAGAAAATTGTAGCGAAATACAGGAAGATCTGCAGGGAGTGGCAACTGACCCTTAACATAGACAAATGTAATGTATTGCGAATACATAGAAAGAAGGATCCTTTATTGTATGATTATATGATAGCGGAACAAACACTGGTAGCAGTTACTTCTGTAAAATATCTGGGAGTATGCGTACGGAACGATTTGAAGTGGAATGATCATATAAAACTAATTGTTGGTAAGGCGGGTACCAGGTTGAGATTCATTGGGAGAGTGCTTAGAAAATGTAGTCCATCAACAAAGGAGGTGGCTTACAAAACACTCGTTCGACCTATACTTGAGTATTGCTCATCAGTGTGGGATCCGTACCAGGTCGGGTTAACGGAGGAGATAGAGAAGATCCAAAGAAGAGCGGCGCGTTTCGTCACTGGGTTATTTGGTAACCGTGATAGCGTTACGGAGATGTTTAATAAACTCAAGTGGCAGACTCTGCAAGAGAGGCGCTCTGCATCGCGGTGTAGCTTGCTCGCCAGGTTTCGAGAGGGTGCGTTTCTGGATGAGGTATCGAATATATTGCTTCCCCCTACTTATACTTCCCGAGGAGATCACGAATGTAAAATTAGAGAGATTAGAGCGCGCACGGAGGCTTTCAGACAGTCGTTCTTCCCGCGAACCATACGCGACTGGAACAGGAAAGGGAGGTAATGACAGTGGCACGTAAAGTGCCCTCCGCCACACACCGTTGGGTGGCTTGCGGAGTATCAATGTAGATGTAGATGTACTATAGCTAGTACATGCTATAGGTACCAAAATATACGCTGCCGGTAATGAGGCGGCTCAGCACCAAGTAGAAATGTTATTGTTTCCCCTCATTTCTGGTTTCCGATCTTTTAAATTCTGATTAAAAATAACTTTTTAAATCGAACTAAGATTTCAACCATTCTCTAGAGTGTATACTATGAGAAAGGAAAGTAATATAGACCTAAGACTCTATGGTACGACGGCCGAAATGTTCTATAATTTAATTATCACAATACTTCTTATAAATGTGAAAGTCAAAATTTTAATAAATCTAGCAATGTACTGCTCTACCTTTACTACGATTCATCTAAGATCACTAAATCAGTGAAATATTCCAACATACGTGTTCAACAGTCGCCGGCCGGTGTGGCCGTTCAGTTCTAGGCGCTTCAGTCTGGAACCGCGTGACCGCTACGGTCGCAGGTTCGAATCCTGCCTCGGGCATGGATCTGTGTGATGTCCTTAGGTTAGTTAGGTTTAAGTAGTTCTAAGTCCTAGGGGACTGATGACCACAGATGTCAAGTCCCATAGTGCTCAGAGCCATTTGAACCATTTTTTTCAACAGTCAATAAATAAATATCTAATGGTCTTGCTTAAGGCGTGATTCTCACTGAGACGATGCGATATGCGATACGATACGCAATGCGACTCGTGATGCCACAAGCAACAAGACAGCACGAATCACGTTTCTGTTTCAGTTTCAGCTGCAATCATGAGCTCTTCTAAAGAAGACGTCATTGTGGTTAATCATTATCTGAGGTTCAAAAAAACTGAAAAAGGTAAGCAAATACGTGGTGCACTCGTTCAATGCAATACATATCATACATAGTTCGGCTGTCGTTTCTCGTGAGGTCTCTCAACATGAACACAAGTTCCACGAATTCTACAGAATAATACCAAACAGTTACCACTTTTGGGAGCAACGAGTATCAGCTGCTTTCTCCTGCTAAGAAGCTACTCATTACAATATGGTAAGATAGTGAAAGTGTGTGCATGACGTTAAAAATGCCACCTTGAAAAGTTAATTTTTTGTAAGATCACCTAATATGGTACTTCATCCAATATATATAGAAATTAATAAAGCTAAGATGTATTTCTACAACTGTTCAGTTTCGAAAAGCAGTTAGTGATTCAGATTGAGAAGTATTGAGAGGAAACGCTGGGTTTGGAGTGACATCAGCCACCATCGATAGTGTAGCAGTGAGTGGTGAACTGTGTGGGGATAGACAATCTGTTTGCAGAACTGGGAGCAGGTCATTGTGATAATGGTAATCAGAACGTGTCCTTCTCGGCTTCTTCCAGCTGCTCATTGAAAAATAATAGGAATTTAGCTTTCAGATCTCTTTTACGCCTGTTACAAAGTTTCCTGAAGTCAGGGAGCACAGATTGAAAAAAAAAGGCAGCTAGCGTCGTCATTTGATGACTCCCGGTGTCTTTTCATTTCAATAAGTTTTTCATTTCCAGCTTCGGCTTGTATCAGCAGCATACAAGGAAGGAGAAACACGAGGCAGCTCTGCAATCCGCATGGCAGTCCATAGCCTCACGTGTGGCGGGTAGCCGCCAACCAAGTTGTGAACAACTTCCAATATTTCACCTATTTTCTTGGGAATGGAAGGAGATATCGCTCACTTTCCCTTGCTTCCGTGCGTTTGCTATATTTTGTACACAGAAGCGTATGACCTAAAACTCTACAAATGTAAACTGGCCAATGAGAACATTATTCACAGCAAACTATTTCATTTGCATTACATACGATTGCAGTGGCTGTGTTGCTCATAAATACACTGAAATGTCTGAAGGAACAAAGCATCGTACTTCACAACAACACAGGCACTGCACTATCGTATTTATGCGCCGAAATGGATGTACGAACACAGATTGCTGACACACGGTTGATGATATATGGAAGTTCGGCTCTGGCCGTGAAGCGTGTTCGGACAGCTTAATGGTTGGGCGACCACTCGCAATAAGAGGGAAATACGGATTCGACTCCCGGTCTGGCACAAATTTTCTTTGTCGTCATTCCATTATACAGCTGATGGTTGTCCTTATTCACAACTGTGAATACAATTCATGCAGTTCATTATCAAGCTGTGATGTGAGGCTATAAGCTGTCAAAAAATCATTTCCCTTGCCGAATAGTTTCCTTAGAATCAAACGAGGAAGCCTGCGTAACAGAGTGCACACGTAAATATAAAAACTGTGGTTTTTAATTTTTTAAGCAAAAATTAAAGGTTTTACTGGGAAACTAATTAGCTTTGCTTCAGATAGAGTAAGGGTTGGTGTCGTATTTCTGTCGTCCCAGTGTGAACCAGTTAACTCGCTCCAACTACTTTTCTGTGTGCTCCACCAATACGGGTTGATTCTGTGCTATATGCCCAGGCGCATAGCGTATAGTATCGCATATCGGATCACCTCAGCGAGAACCACGCCCTAGCCTGAACTCCGCAATCGAACCTAGAGACCTGCGCATTTCCACCCGATCATTGCGTCATTCTCTGCCTTGTGGCGTCATTCGGATGCTGTATGGAAAGGCATGGGATCAGCACACCACTCTCCCGGCCTTGTCGACATTCCATACTTTGGAGCCGCCACTCCTTACACACGTGGTATCGCGAGGCTTTGTAGATCCGTTCCAATCCTCTTGCCAGGGAAAAATAGCTGGCAGTACCGGAAACTGAACTCAGGTCCTCCGCACGGCAGTCAGAAACGCTACCCAGACAGTTACGGGGGCAAACATGTTATGTCCATACAGTAATATCAGATATTCCACAGCATAATTTCAAAACATTCCCATAATTAACATTTTTATACTTTTTCCAATTAACGCTAATTGTAATGACATATAACGTGTGTTTTTCAAGAGTGTTATGTAAATATCTCGTCTTTCCATTTAACGCCAGCGGCTGGCTTGCATGCGTTGCTGCTTATCTATTCAAGCTGTTTCTTATTTGGTATCACGAGGCTGTGTTGACCTCGATTCCGTCTTTTTAGCAGCGTTAAAAGTGCAGATTGTTAGCGGAAATCAAATTCGAGACCTCCTCAGTAGAAGTTATCAACGCTAAACACTGAACCACGTAGGTGGTTAGTAACGGATAAATAAATATATAATTTTTATTAAATAACCTAAAATTTCCTGAGGCTAAATCACTGAAAATATTTATTTCATTCCAAAAAGGTTTTTTCCATCTTTATTAATGTTTATGATCTAGTGCAGTGGTCGAAAACTGTGGCTCGCGAGATACATACGGCTCTTCAGCCTCCTAAGTGTGGTTCTTCCGCAGAATACCAAGTGTGGGCACGGACGTACAGTGCTAAAGCTCTTCATCATAGCCAGCTGAAAGGATATGTGGCTGAAATAGAGAGTAAGTACGCAGATCTTTTGATGCATAACAAGGGACGTTGGTTGTCAAGAGCAAACGTTTTGAAACGTTGGGCTTCCTTAACTAATAGAAATTAGAGCATTTCTCCTTGAGAAGGGTGCATGACTATCCTGAACTAACGAACGGTCAGCGGATCCAAAAATTTTAGTTCATAGTAGACGTTACGTCTCATCTAAAGCAGCTTAACCGAAAACTACAAGAGAAAGGAAACATGTTACGAGAAGTTAGTTTACTCAAAACAAATTAGATCTAGATTTGGAAAGAGGCAATTTCATTCACTATCGAAGCCTGTTGAAACATCGCCGCCGCGCGGGATTAGCCGAGCGATCTGAGGCGCTCCAGGCATGGACTATGCGGCTGGTTCCGGCGGAGGTTCGAGTCCTCCCTCGGGCATGGGTGTGTGTGTTTGTCCTTAGGATAATTTAGGTTAAGTAGTGTGTAAGCTTAGGGACTGACAACCTTAGCCGTTAAGTCCCATAATATTTCACACGCATTTAAACATTTTTGAAATATCGCCAAGAACATAATTCTGATAATTTGCTATTTCAAAACAACATTTTTAAGTATTAGGGAAGCTTTTCTCAACATGTTTCAGAATTCCCGGAAACAGCAAAGCTACGTTAACCTTCGGGTTTTTTTTGTGAAAAATGCCCTCTTCATGCTACTGTAACAGAGTTTTCAATTTTTTTCCTTCAATGATGACGTTTTCAACTGAGAAATGTAATTGTTGGATTTAAAAAATAAAGAATTATAAAGACAGAAATTTGAATGCCTTTGTGCTGATATAAAAACATTGGAGGAAAATAAATGTGAATTTAGTTCACAGCGGAAATAGTCTTCTTTCAAGAACCTGAAGAAGAAAAATAAGTTGATTTTTAACACGTGGAATAGTATTCCTGACTCATATAATCAGCTCAAAAACTATCGTTTCCTGATCATTCTTTATTCAGGTCTTCATATTCATGCAAGCAATCAATTTCAAGCACTACCTTATCAAGAGCAAACTGAGAAGTCGCCTTATTGATGAAAATATGGAATCGTGCCTAAAATAAAAATAAAAAAAAAAGACACAAGAAAGAGTTGCATAGCTTGATGATACACTCCTGGAAATGGAAAAAAGAACACATTGACACCGGTGTGTCAGACCCACCATACTTGCTCCGGACACTGCGAGAGGGCTGTGCAAGCAATGATCACACGCACGGCACAGCGGACACACCAGGAACCGCGGTGTTGGCCGTCGAATGGCGCTAGCTGCGCAGCATTTGTGCACCGCCGCCGTCAGTGTCAGCCAGTTTGCCGTGGCATACGGAGCTCCATCGCAGTCTTTAACACTGGTAGCATGCCGCGACAGCGTGGACGTGAACCGTATGTGCAGTTGACGGACTTTGAGCGAGGGTGTATAGTGGGCATGCGGGAGGCCGGGTGGACGTACCGCCGAATTGCTCAACACGTGGGGCGTGAGGTCTCCACAGTACATCGATGTTGTCGCCAGTGGTCGGCGGAAGGTGCACGTGCCCGTCGACCTGGGACCGGACCGCAGCGACGCACGGATGCACGCCAAGACCGTAGGATGCTACGCAGTGCCGTAGGGGACCGCACCGCCACTTCCCAGCAAATTAGGGACACTGTTGCTCCTGGGGTATCGGCGAGGACCATTCGCAACCGTCTCCATGAAGCTGGGCTACGGTCCCGCACACCGTTAGGCCGTCTTCCGCTCACGCCCCAACATCGTGCAGCCCGCCTCCAGTGGTGTCGCGACAGGCGTGAATGGAGGGACGAGTGGAGACGTGTCGTCTTCAGCGATGAGAGTCGCTTCTGCCTTGGTGCCAATGATGGTCGTTTGCGTGTTTGGCGCCGTGCAGGTGAGCGCCACAATCAGGACTGCATACG
This sequence comes from Schistocerca americana, assembly GCF_021461395.2. Classification (NCBI taxonomy): domain Eukaryota; kingdom Metazoa; phylum Arthropoda; class Insecta; order Orthoptera; family Acrididae; genus Schistocerca; species Schistocerca americana. The sequence goes on from NC_060130.1 coordinate 464,518,597, forward strand.
ACCGAGGCACACAGGGCCAACACCCGGCATCATGGTGTGGGGAGCGATCTCCTACACTGGCCGTACACCACTGGTGATCGTCGAGGGGACACTGAATAGTGCACGGTACATCCAAACCGTCATCGAACCCATCGTTCTACCATTCCTAGACCGGCAAGGGAACTTGCTGTTCCAACAGGACAATGCACGTCCGCATGTATCCCGTGCCACCCGACGTGCTCTAGAAGGTGTAAGTCAACTACCCTGGCCAGCAAGATCTCCGGATCTGTCCCCCATTGAGCATGTTTGGGACTGGATGAAGCGTCGTCTCACGCGGTCTGCACGTCCAGCACGAACGCTGGTCCAACTGAGGCGCCAGGTGGAAATGGCATGGCAAGCCGTTCCACAGGACTACATCCAGCATCTCTACGATCGTCTCCATGGGAGAATAGCAGCCTGCATTGCTGCAAAAGGTGGATATACACTGTACTAGTGCCGACATTGTGCATGCTCTGTTGCCTGTGTCTATGTGCCTGTGGTTCTGTCAGTGTGATCATGTGATGTATCTGACCCCAGGAATGTGTCAATAAAGTTTCCTCTTCCTGGGACAATGAATTCACGGTGTTCTTATTTCAATTTCCAGGAGTGTATTTTTCACCTTGAGTACCGCAAAACTTCTGTTCTATATGAGTAATTAAAATGTATGAAAGATATATAGTAAGAAACCTATGACTGGGGTCTATTTAAGTGCGCGTTCTACATATAGCGAAAATGTAAATTTCACAAATTCATTCGTACTAACAATAGTGACGACGTACTGCGATGTCTCTTAGACGATTTTTGTAAAACTGCTACACATATAGGAAAACTGTTCCCAGAGTGGTCAGAAACAGTCTCAAAAGCTTATAAAGTGTTTACGGTAGGCTGTACTGAGAAATAATTATTAAGAAAAAAATCAATATGTTGTGCCATTTCCGAGTTAATTATCATTGAAGTTAGTCAATCTGCCCGTAGTGCACGCAAATTCAAGCGGCCGCCAAATACAATTAGTGTCAGTTGTTCTCATAATGTAGATGATAGCGCACGAGATAGCTCAGCCTTTGGCACGGGTTCGATCCTTACTACCACCCCATGTCTAATTTTTGTTCTGCTCTGGTGGTCGGTTTTAGGAAACTAAACGAAGCACACGTTTGGCGACACCTTGAATTTGCGCGCGCAACGGCCTGATCGGCTGACTTGGATACTAATTAACTCGAAAAGGGCACAAGTATCGAATTTTTTTGTTAACAGTTATTTCTTAGTACAACCTACCTTGAAACATCGTTACAATCTTTCATACTGTTTCATACGCTTTATGACACTACCAGAGGGCTGGTGCCTGTAGTTCCGTTCCCAAATCAACAATGCAGCATTTCGAGCCGCCCGCCGGTAGGGAGGATAGTTGTTTTGGGCCCCAAGAACCCTACTCTTCCTCGCTCGTGTAGTGATATCTGGTTTTACAACACCATCGTCGGTAAGAAAAAGTAGGGAGAAAATGATCTCTCGAGGGGAGTGGAAGGAATATAAGTGTACTGTGTGTCTGTGGACATTAGCAGATGGAACAGATTGCAAGCCCCTCTGCAGCCGAGTGACACAGTGTTGCAGGTTACAGGTTGCTCCTCCTCGGATAAGGCATTTGATAGCTGCACTGTATTTCGTTGCGTATCCTACGAAACCTTTGGTATTCTCTATTAGCTGGTGCCAAGCTATTAACGCAACAATTAAATGCTCCATTCTCTTCCCGAGAGCAATCAACTTTTCCACTGCCGTTATTCGCCGCGCGGGATTAGCCTAGCGGTCTGAGGCGCTGCAGTCATGGACTGCGCGGCTGGTCCCGGCAGAGGTTCGAGTCCTCCCTCGGGCATGGGTGTTTGTGTTTGTCCTTAGGATAATTTAGGTTAAGTATTGTGTAAGCTTAGGGACTGGCAACCTTAGCAGTTAAGACCCATAAGATTTCACACATATTTGAACACTGTCGTTATTCGTGTAGTTCCTGGTTTCTAAGAATTACTCCAAAGAGTATTACTCCAGATCCCCAAGCTCGAAGCCACTGACGCCAGTCTGATGGTGCCCCAGTCCTGTTCGGATTCTAGTAGTGAAAGACATTTTCATCACTTATATTTTGCAGTCTGTAGAGGGGAGAAAGAGAGCAAAGTTTGTACCGGTACTCTTGATTAAATTCCACACATTTACACAAGAACAGAGCGGGGTAGCGCACTGGACACGCTTTCGGGAGCAGTGGGGTTCAACTCCCCATCCGGCCATCTTGATTAAGATTTTCTGTGATTCCTCTAAAGCGATGAACACGAGTGACAGTACTGTTAGTCTGAAAGATACACGGCCGATTCGCTTCTCCAACTTTTTCCCATATGCGATTGTGCTCCAACTTTAATTATCAGAAGTAAAGAGGACAAGCTAGCGTACAGTGCCCTGTCTTCGGACTGAACACTACAGTAAGAAGAAGGGCTACACGTTACATTAGATGTCCCAGTTATGCAGAGTCTCAGAATGCTTCCACAAAAAATATGGCGAAGATTCACCAGCAAGCAGCTGTACGATAAGTTTCAGAAGATAGGAAAAGTGAATGGTGCAACCAAGAGTGGTCCACCGACAGTGCCCACGTCGTAACAGTTGCTAGCCCATCCAGCCAGCCAGGTCGCTCCATTGGTAATATCCATATGCAAATGCTTAAACAGGCATTCGTACAGAATTTGTATTGTTAATGACTTGTTATCCAAGAGCACGATGGAAAGCGTGTAGCTTATTGTCAGAGGCTCATTTCATCTATAACGCCAGAAAGGGAAGACAATGTTCCAACTGCGAATACACAGAAAGAAAGATCCTTTATCATTTAGCTACAATATAGCAGGTCAGCAACTGGAAGCAGTTAATTCCATAAATTATCTGGGACTACGCATTAGGAGTGATTTAAAATGGAATGACCATATAAAATTAATCGTCGGTAAAGCAGATGCCAGACTGAGCATCATTGGAAGAATCCTAAGGAAATGGAATCCGAAAACAAAGGAAGTAGGTTACAGTACACTTGTTCGCCCACTGCTTGAATACTGCTCACCGGTGTGGGATCCGTACCAGATAGGGGTGATAAAAGAGATAGAGAAGATCCAACGGAGATCAGCGCGCTTCGTTACAGGATCGTTTGGTAATCGCGAAAACGTTACGGAGATGACAGATAAACTCCAGTGGAAGACTCTGCAAGAGAGGTGCTCAGTAGCTCGGTACGGGCTTTTGTTGAAGTTTCGAGAACATACCTTCACCGAGGAGTCAAGCAGTATATTGCTCCCTCCTACGTATATCTCGCGAATAGACCATGAGGATAAAATCAGAGAGATTAAAGCCCACACCGAGGCATACCGACAGTCTTTCTTTCCGCGAACAATACGAGACTGGAATAGAAGGGAGAACCGATAGAGGTACTCAAAGTACCCCCCCACCCCCACCCGCCACACACCGTCAGGTGGCTTGCGGAGTATGGATGTAGATGTAGAACTCAGTGCACACATTTTGGCTACGGAAAATCCACACCAGCTGCGCAAGACTCCTCTATGTGTTTCTCATGTAATATCGCGAAGGCGAATCTTCACCGTATTCTTTCATAGAACAGTGAACAATGAGTCCTACAAACAGTTGGTGCAAAATCTGCATTCGCTGTACCTGTAGACCAACTATAGTTCATGTGATATCCGTAAGACAGACCTTCTGCTCATATAGTTGTAGACACTCTGACTTTCTTGGATCATTGTTTACACTGTCAAGTGGTTTCGAAGAGTTGTAGGTCCCTTCAGCTCTTTATTCACCTGTAACTGAATTTTTCTAGTGGAGATATCCTAAAGGATGCCGCTCATAAAACTCAGCCTCATACTATTCCCGAGTAGCAGAAATAAATTGAACAATGTGTAGCTGATGTTTCTCGACAAGCGTGTACAGCATGTGTTAAAGAACATGCAATATAGTATTCAGTTAAGAGTATCGCATAATGGAAGACAGTTTCACAAGTTTTGTAATTTTGTAAGTTTCCCTTAAGGCTGGATTGCTTTTTCAAATCAAATGGCTCTGAGCACTATGGGACTTAACATCTATGGTCATCAGTCCCCTAGAACTTAGAACTACTTAAACCTAACTAACCTAAGGACAGCACACAACACCCTGTCATCAAGAGGCAGAGAAAATCCCTGACCCCGCCGGGAATCGAACCCGGGCGTGGGACTGCTTTTTGAACACCCTGTAAGAAACACTATGCTTGCGTGGCAGGTAGGTAGAAGTAATGGCAGTTATTCAAGTCCCTTCCTGAGCTTTAAAAGTTGAGCCCTCAAACATTGAATTTCTTTTGTTGTAGGAATAGAGCGTTGTTTCGAGCAGCATACTGTGGCAGGGAGGCGTATTCCTCACATGGACCGAGTATTTGACGTATGGCTAAGACACCAATCTCTCGCTGACATAGACATATACTCGATTCCCCGTAGAGTTATTTACATTAAGGTTTCCCTAAATTTCTTAAGGATAATGTCAAAAAGGACACAATCGACTTCCTTCCCTAATCCGAGTTTCTGTGGAATCCTTAATGACCTCGTGATCACCAGGACGTTTAGCCCTAATCTTCCTTACTTCTTTTCCTTCGTCATCATCTTACCGCATTTATTTGTTAAAATGCGACGATAGGATGAGGGCCAAGTAAATGCCATTACATGTACGACATTGATGAAGAAACTGAATAAAATAACTAATCTGTGTGCAACACCCATCCAGAATAAATGATAAAATTCGTCATGTGCCACCATCGACGTAACTTCTCATGAAGAGGATCCGTCCAATGGCATCAGATATAGTTTCAAGGAAAGATACAATAATAGTTAAGACAGCACAGCAGTGTGGCTATCATCCAGTCAGCACATACATACAGCATGGAGCAAGCAGATGACATAAACACGAAAGTCTGTTTTCAATGCAGTCAATGATATTCAGTCGTATCTTGGGAGAAAAAAACCTAATTCACCCCCAAAGTCAGGAGACAGGGTACATATTCACCACGAATGCAAATGCCAAACAGCTCTATACCTTGTCGTTCGACAAGCAAACAGTTGATAAAGACTCAGAGGTAGATGGTATCATTCATGAACTTGATAGGTAAATAATCACCTAAGCAGGAAACTTAGCCACCCTCCATAGTATGGTTGGAGCGTGAGGTAACACAGGTCTACCAGTAGCTAGCACATCTGAGGCTAGAAAAACCAAATTATGGGTACTCAGAGATGATATCAAAGAGTGTGGCATTAATTTTACACTCGTCGATGTGTCTGATGCAGGCACTACAACAGAAATCGAAATCAAGGAAAACACACATATAAAATAAAGAAAGCTAACAGGGAGGCATTACGATCATAGCTAAGGTTGCTAACAATACGTGAAACGTAATAAGATGTGAACGTGGACGCGAAGGATCTTGAACTGATGAAAGCATGCTCAGAGCAACAGACCATCCTTAAAGAATAGTAATGTCAGTAACGAACCACTTCGAGGGGACGAAAAAATCCTTAGAGTGACACATTAAATACCTTGGAAAGAAAGCCACTGTTGGCCATAAAATTCTATCAGCAGTTCTTGGAAGAGGGTAAACGACTTGGACGTTTGTATGATCACACAGAGATCAAAGTTCTATACAAAGAAAAAATAATGAAAACAAAACAGGACGACTTTGAGAAATTTACAGAAGAAATACTAAGAAAAAATATTTGGGTTGCTCCATACAAAACAGTCGCTGAATCCATGACTTCAGGATAGCAGAATTCCGTAGAATTGTTAATGAAGACATAACATAAGGAACGAATAAGCTCAAAATATCAAGAAATGAGGTAAAGACTCTGAAAAAAAACTGACATCGCATTAACGCCCTTGCCTCAAAGCCGATTGAGTACGGTTGTAATGCAGTTAAAAAGAGGGAAATGTGCCAGGACCAGCCGGGATAAAAACAAAACTTTTACAGGGTGCAAAGAATGAAAACACCAGCTACGTGACGAAGCTTAGGCCGAGCAATGTACTTGAAAAGTTTTCTTGGGTTCTAGAGGAAGAAAACTTAGCAGACAAAACTCAGCTAAATAGGCTTGCATGTCTTGTTGCGACAAAGACCCAGGCGATTTCAACAAGCAAAAATGGAAGACCTTCTGTAAAATTCTTGTGGGCCAAATTGGGTAACAAGGCAAAAATAAGTCAACAAATGGAAAAACTAAACTAGAAGCTCGGCTCAATATCTTTTGAACTTGGAAACAGCTCTCACTGTGTTGACCTTAAGACGAGATTATTGGCTTATTTTGGATATTTTTACTAATCTTTGTGTTGGTGAATTATCTTTTAGAGGCTGTGGGCCTAAAATAAATAAAAGGTTTATTCAGTAGAAGCGCGTAGTAAGAATATTGTGTATAGCAGTAACTGTACGTCCTGCAGAAGCCTTTTTAAAGAACTTGGAATGTTTACACTCATTAAGGTGTTTCGATGCTGACAACAAAAATCATTGTCATCTGAACTGTAAACTACACAATTATAATTCAGGACATAAAAATCGGTTTTAGGCAGACACTGCCACCTTCACTATGGCGCTGAATGGAATTATGCCCTGTGGTGCAAAGGCATTCAATGCATTTCCATCTAACACAAAGCAATAAATTTGTAATCCCAACTAGTTCAAAAGAAAATTAAAAACGTACCTCATTAACAACTCTTTCTAGAAATTATCTAAATATCTAAATTCAAGGACTGTAAAGTTCTGCTGGCTTCTTTTCGAGTAGCACTGTTGGTCGTAAAGCTGCATTTCAGGTACCGTAATGTGCTGGACACAGAATTCAGTATTTACATGTGTGGCTAGCAGTGTTCCTTCAAAAATACCATTATGATCGAGTATATGTTAAGCTGACAATAGCAGATAAATAACATCTATTGAATCAAACTGAGAAGGAAGTATTTTGTTGTTCTAAGTAGCTCCTTCCTTTCTTTCTAATTCATTGATTAAATATTAGTCTGCATCGACATGAACAGTATTAAGTAGCATCATGATAGTTTACTGTTATTGCAGTGAACAGTTGAAAAGTCTACGAATTACTTGTCTTTTGCTCTTGTATACTTCGACACGTTCCACATACCTGATGGTTCTCTTTCTTGATGGGATCTTCAGAACATGATAAGAGAATGAATGATGAGTGTCCGAGGACTGACACAAGGGAGGACGGAATGTTAGCGTTTCATGGCCCATCATGGGCACAGGCGTATGTTGGAGATGACTGAGAAGTAAATTTGCTGTGTTCTCTTTCAAAGAAACCGTCCCCCCTCAAGACATAAAACGTACGAGACTGTTGTTTCGAGTTTGTTCATTTAACAGATATGTTCAATGTGGGGTCCACGAGTTCTCGCTGTGGTTCTCTTTCCGGACACGGACTGCGGCAACGAGCCCATATGACATACAGAACATCTCAAATATTATTTAAAGATTATTAATGTAAGAACTGCAACTATCATATACAGGGTGAAGCCAACTCCGAATTTCGAAGCACGTGCAGGGACCTATTTTGAGCACTTGCTGTAAGGTACCCGTGGTCTCCAGTGGTTCGTTACATAGTAATCACATTTCGTGTGATCACTTATCCCACATTTATCTTTGAATCTGTTTTGCACTCGAAATATCCGCACACCATTACAGATTTCTATGTTACGCGCTGCGCGTTTTGTTTGGAAACAATCTCTTTCCATTGATTCACGGCACTTGCTGCCTATTTTTAAGGGAATTTCACTTATGACGATACGAACGTAAGGAAAACACAAAACTTAGCCCCCGAGCGGAGTAAATGTCCGACTCGGCCGGGAATCGAACGCAGTCCGCCGCGCTGACCGCGCGGCTACTGAGGCGGACAGTAGTTGCTGTTGACAAAAGTAATGGCCACTCTACTCCTCACACTGCAGCTTCTATTCAGAACTGCTCGTTTCGGTCTCGGGTTTGTTTTACAGGTAGTGTTAGTTGTACATTAACAGTAATTCACAGCAGTATCGACAGGTTTACTGATGAAGAGACGGACGATATGCATCTCGTGTACGGATTCACTGCATGCAATGCAAGAGCAGCACAATGAGATTCTGCAGAGTTGTTCCCGCAGCAATAATAAGTGCATTTTAGTGCATTTACATCTGAGGGTTGTTGCTCGGTGTTTTGTGTTCTAATGTTTTGGCGATTGCATTCTACAGTCTTTTTGACTGTTGTGAAGATATTTTCGCAGGAACGAAGACAACTGGGGCGGCAAAAGGAATAAAACCACATTACATTATTACATGACAGAAAAATGTTGTCAATCCACACAGTTAGTGATGGACACACTCTTTCCAGGCGATACTGCAGAGGACGAATTTGATGAACATAGATAACTACAGAACAGAAGTAGGGAAGCATATTGTGTATATGGGACAGTTTGTCCATTATAGAATGAGAAGATGAGAAAAGAGATATTGAAACTGAAAAGGAATAAATCATCTGGCCCTGACGACATGCCTGCTGAAGTTCTACAAGCCCGTAATTTACACATTACTTAATATTTATGCCGATTCTGCAACTCGTGTTTATTGCAGGGAAGAATACCAAAAATATGTAAGAAAGCAAATGCGACATTCTTGAAAAAGGGTGAGGACAAGGATCCCCTGTCTCCAGTTTGCCTTTCCGATTCCTTAGGAAATGCGGTAGACTACAGGAGAAAGAACTCCTTCATGGAATGAATTCGCAACAGTATGATTTCAGAAACGGGATGTCGATAGAAGACGCTGTAAATGAGGCGATTAGACTTGTGAAAAAGTTCCGCATAAATATATCGTAGTCATAATGATAGACATTGCTGGCGCCTTCGATTCTTCTGGTGGCCAATCCTTTTGACCGCCTGAGGAACTTGAACTGCCCACGGGCAATATACAACCGCTTTAAGAATTACTGTGAAAACAGAGCAGCAGCACTGTCGTGTCCAGGAGAGACCCTAATAAAATAAATTTCAAAAGGCTGCCCACTGGGATCCATTCTGGAGTCCAGTACGCGACCTGTTATTAGCAATCTTACAGGTTAATGAAGGAGTCGTAGGAGTAATGGCATATGCCGACGAACTGATTATCCCTGTGAAGGGGAGCTTCAGAAGCAACCTGGAAAATGGATGTAACATAGTCCTTCAACAATGACATTGGTATGCCAAGGAGTCAAAGAGTGAAAAATACCACGTATATGCTGTTAAAAGGGAATCTTTTAAGAGACCCAATCAGTAAATTAAGCGACAGGTCCATAAAGAGAAAGTCCGTCACCAGATAATTAGGCGTCTTGTTGGACGAACGAAAAAATTATGGCGCACACATTGAAGAAATGAGGAAGGGAGCCAGGAACACGACGAACAAAATTATTAGTCTCGCCAATGACGACTACAAGCTGTCAGTTCAAACAATAAGAACATATCACAGCGCTATCTGAACTGCGATCATGGGATATTGTGCGAGTGCTTGGGTCCACAGACTCTTCTTCGTAACGCCAACACAGATAATTAATAGGGTGCAACGTGGTACACTTCTTCGTGTGACGGGAGCTTTTGGCACTGTGTCAGTTGCAAGTAATACTTGGAATGTGTTCACTCAATCTCCAAATACGGAAAGAAGCGGCGATGTATTGGTCGAAGAAAGAACGATGTCATGAAGTGCTGAATTTAACGGGTTCAAATGGTTCAAATGGCTCTGAGCACTATGGGACTCAACTGCTGAGGTCATTAGTCCCCTAGAACTTAGAACGATTTAAACCTAACTAACCTAAGGACATCACAAACATCCATGCCCGAGGCAGGATTCGAACCTGCGACCGGAGCGGTCTTACGGTTCCAGACTGCAGCGCCTTTAACCGCACGGCCGAATTGGGAATACGGGCCACAAGTAAGCAGCAAATTCAAAATCAGATTCTCCACCTACGACAGAAACGATGGGATGATGCCCAAAGAACGAGGTGCAGCTATGGTTTTTTGCCAAATATGAAGGAGAGACTGGGAATGAAGCATCTGAATCTCTTAAGACCCCTGACACACTTATTGACTGGTTACGGCCCGTACACCGCTTACTGTCATCGAATTGGTAGAAGACAGACCTCCGAGCGTACCTGTGGCGAAGAAGGTAGGACAGAACATAGTATCTGGGAATGTCCTCCGGATGCCAATGTAGCTGATATTGATTGCCAGTAACTGAATCGGAACGGAAGACTCGATGTCAAGGAGATCATGCACTGCGAAGCGGAACGGAAGATCTTAGACAACGCTCCTGGTACTATTTCAAGAAACTCTTGGGTAGCGCGTTATCTTAACAACCAACCTCCTTGACTGCACTACGAGAGGCTGCGACAGAAGATCGAGAAGCAACGCAGCGAAGATCTGCCAACCCTGTATGTGCAGGCATCGTAACACGCCAGAGAGAAACACAGCCGTGTGCCGTGTCTCGCCACCCAAGGAACCAGAACAGGGGTGACGTGGGCCGGCTGGTGGCTGCTCTCGTCACCGTCAACAACGATGCTCCTTGGAACAGGGTAATTCTTCTTTGCAACCAGGGAGCCAACAAACAATGGAAGTGACAGATAACAACCACAACGCCCTACAAGAGCCCAAGGGACCTGAAGGGCGTGCCTATGGACCGGGAAGCGATGGAGCACATTGTGGAATGTGACAGACAAGAATTGAAGTTATCATAACAGTAGCAGACATAGATTTGGTAGTAGTTGTAGGTTTTTCTCATAGTAAAAACTGTTTTTCAATTATTATTATTATTATCATTTGTTATTCTTATTATTAATAAAAATAGTTATGGTGATGGGAGGTAGTATTCTGTAGGAAAAAATAAGTATTAATGTATATTACATAATTTCTGTAAGAATCAAAACAGCTTATGTTTAAATAGCAGCTAACAGGCTGCAGTGGAATTGGATAAATAAATAAATTACGTTATTACTCCGTAAAGAGCCACCGGACACATGGATTCCATATAACAAAATACTCAGAAAATATCAACCAACGAAATTTTGTCGGTGGAGTTCAGGTTTCAGTTTATTGCGAGAAGCTAGTAAGTAGTGAGGAAGGGTAACACTCAGCACTCACTTATGGTGGCGGGGGCTTCCTTCATTTGTGAATCGTTCCCCGATCCATAAGACTGAGCACGCTGGTGAACCACGGGAGAAATGAAAGCGGAAAAACAGTCTTGCGCGACTTCCTTTACTATCGGCATTATTGGTTCATAATACAAGTATAAAATGAACAGACAGATAGTACATTTAGTATTCACTTTTGAGGGCCTGACGAGATCTATCGCGGGCTTTCCACAGAGGTGATCATAGCCAGTATCTCTTCAGCAATTCGAGTAATCTGATTTGTATCGCAACGAGATAGTAGTGTATTAATGTGAGGAGTAAGTCTTACCGGTCCAGTTATCGACGTCTTGTAGCTAATCACACGCATTGTAACCTCTAATCATCTGGCAGCCTGAGATATATCATTTGAAGCAGCCAAAGCCTAAGAACTTTGCACACATTTCGGCGATTTATTTGATGACACCAACTTTTCTGACCAGTAATTAGATAGCCGAGAGGTAGAAGTTAGTGCAGACGACGGTGAGGCGACGGTGCGAAGTTTGTTCAGTAGCACTGTGCAACTCTGCGACCGAGAAGTTGTTATGTACAGGAAAGCGACAAACTGAACTCCACATAGCGAGCGCGGGAATTGAAACGCCTAATCGGGCGAGGGAGGAGCAGTTTTCTCTCGGACGTTGACAGCGACTGCGGTGCGGCTGTGGCGTTATCGCTGTAATTGTGTTGGGAGCAGCGGCCCACGCAGATAGCGCGCCGGCCATCCTCATTTTGGAAATAACCGCCGCCCCGATTTGAGAGCTTTATGTGCAGCCTGGGTAAACACCTGCCACCGCGAATAAAGTAATTTCGCTGTGACTCGTTTCCGGCACCCCGTGAGTGATGCGTTCCCAGAGTGTGCAAGTAGCGGTTGGCTGTAATTCACTGAGGCCTTCAGCCGATATCTGCCCAACAGCGCAGTAACGTCTTTGGTGCGAATTACGGATGACAAGTGTAACGGCGTGTTCAGCGTCGATTTTCCACCTCGGCGACAATATGAGCATCGACAGGTTCCCCATTCTTTGCGCGAAACGAAAATGCGTTCGAGGACAGCAGAAGCCTCGTACCTACTATAAGGTTTCACTTACTTTTCCCGTTACGGACTTTTCAAATGAGGGCGCACCAGACCTGTTCCATTGACTCTACGAAAATGAAAAATAATTGCTGAATGAAGAAACTTAACTCATACTGACTTCAGCCTCCGCTAAAGTCGTTGCTAGTCAATAGATGTCATTTTACTAGTATTTTTGTAAGAAATGCCCACCAACTTACAACGCCGAACATTTTCGTATGTCAGCAGTCTGATAGAAAGACCGTTACAATTCCAGAGTAGAAAAGCAGCAATATTAATTATGATGATTCCGATGTGGTGGATACAACCAGCATTAATCCGAAAAGCTTTAGAAACAGTCAGATCATGATGGCAGTGTAGAAGTGATTCGACCAGAACTTCCGCCCGTCTTCACTCAAATGCAATGCACGTATACGTTCTGGGTATTAATTAGTACGAGTTATGCGAGGTTCCGGGAATAACAAACGGCATCTGGAACTAGTGAAAGCTTAATGAAAAGTCGAGTCAAAAAGAATTCAAAGACAGACCTCTTCTTCCCTGTAAGTCACATGTTAACAGAAAAAATCTCATAAATATATGTACCGTTGCAGCACTGTCACACAGCTTCAGAAGTATACACTTGTGGAGACAACCTGCAACCCCTACTATAGCAAACCGCAGGTTTCTGCACCCTACAGAAATAATTATCCTACCAAGCAACACATGTGGCAGAGGATAAATTGACATAAAAAGTCAGGCTTCAAACAGACTGAAGCCCTCAGCAAGTATTTCAGTAAAAAGGCCCGAACTTCTCAACTGCTGGAATTGGTTTCAAAGGCAGATACAAACTACAACTCACCTCACCTGGCCACTCAAACTGGCGTTCATCAAAGAGAACAGACTAAAACTGAAGGATGGTGGTCTCCACAAGGTTGGGGAGTTTACCGTGCTCTACACCAACAGCATGTGGATGAAGAAGGGGAAACAGTTGTCCGAAAATAACCTACACGCCGAAATAAAAGCCTTCGTACTGGCGGTTCAGAACGAGGTGCTTCCTCCAAGCTACAAATTAATCGCCCGAGAAAATTATTACAACAGACACAATCCAATATTCAACATAGTGAGTCAAAAGACTGTGAAGATTACAATGCCAGGAAAAATTTAAGTTCAGTAACTATAAACTCTCCCTTAGTCTACAGACATAGTTTAACAGGGAGATGTCGACAATATAGTTCTGATACGCATATCTTTCGTATGCAATAGACTGGATACCATTGTTACCATCAAAACCAGATGCCAGTAATAAAATACGACAACGACATCAATTACATTCTACTTATTTCGAAAGATTAATCCTCCAGCTTGGGACGTATTGAAATGGCAAAGAATAAGCTACAAGAAAAAGAAGGAAGATGAGAATTCAACGTTCCGTTGACAGCGCGGTCATAAGAGACGGAGCACAAGCCTGGATTACGAACAGATAGAGAAAGAAACCGGTCGTACCTCTTTGAAAGGTATCGTCCTGGCGTTTGCCTCGAGCGATTCAGGGAAATCACGAAAAAAAAAAAAAAAAAGCAAATGTGGATGGCCAGACGGGGATTTGATCCATCGTCCTTCCGAACAGGAGTCCAATGTGGCAACCGCTGCGGCATCTAGCTCGGTAATTAGGGACAAACCACCAATGAAGTGACCATGGCAGCAGGAAGATTAGAGTCAAGAGCTCCTGCAACGCAGTATGCCATACAACCTTCCCAACTCTAGCCGCCATAGGTCAATGGTGCTGTTCGACTGAATTAATAACTACCCTAGACAAGTCACAAATTGACAAAATATAAAAATAAACTACTTCGCTGGTACAACCGTTCCGCTTAACAGGAACGTACAAAATAAATATTGCACAAACGACAAAAAATATAAAAATCTGGCATTCCAAAAAATTATTAGTGGAATACAACGATTGTTGAAATCCTTCGGAACTTTATATCAAGCCCATAAGTCATTCGTAACAGACTTCCAGAACACCTCTTTGCAAACATTCTCCACAAAAACCTCACAATTTTCTGAAGTTCGTAGCGTGGATACCTGTTGGATCGTGGTGTACTATTAGTAATTCAGGATTATGTCTCTATTTTGTCCGCAACAACTTCATCTATAGATTAAAGGGCAGTAACAGCAATAACGATAATAATGTTTCTGGCTGGTATAGTCGAGCTTGTGACTGCGACAACACATTCAAGAAGGGTCGTCGAGCAGATGCGCAAAACTATAGACCTATATCTCTGACGTCGATCTGTTGTAGAATTTTAGAACATGTTTTTTGCTCGAGTATCATGTCGTTTTTGGAAACCCAGAATCTACTATGTAGGAATCAACATGGATTCCGGAAACAGCGATCGTGTGAGACCCAACTCGCTTTATTTGTTCATGAGACCCAGAAAATATTAGATACGGGCTCCCAGGTAGATGCTATTTTTCTTGACTTCCGGAAGGCGTTCGATACAGTTCCGCACTGTCGCCTGATAAACAAAGTAAGAGCCTACGGAATATCAGACCAGCTGTGTGGCTGGATTGAAGAGTTTTTAGCAAACAGAACACAGCATGTTGTTATCAATGGAGAGACGTCTACAGACGTTAAAGTAACCTCTGGCGTGCCACAGGGGAGTGTTATGGGACCACTGCTTTTCACAATATATATAAATGACCTAGTAGATAGTGTCGGAAGTTCCATGCGGCTTTTCGCGGATGATGCTGTAGTATACAGAGAAGTTGCAGCATTAGAAAATTGTAGCGAAATGCAGGAAGATCTGCAGCGGATAGGCACTTGGTGCAGGGAGTGGCAACTGACCCTTAACATAGACAAATGTAATGTATTGCGAATACATAGAAAGAAGGATCCTTTATTGTATGATTATATGATAGCGGAACAAACACTGGTAGCAGCTACTTCCGTAAAATATCTGGGAGTATGCGTGCGGAACGATTTGAAGTGGAATGATCATATAAAATTAATTGTTGGTAATGCGGGTACCAGGTTGAGATTCATTGGGAGAGTGCTTAGAAAATGTAGTCCATCAACAAAGGAGGTGGCTTACAAAACACTCGTTCGACCTATACTTGAGTATTGCTCATCAGTGTGGGATCCGTACCAGATCGGTCTGACGGAGGAGATAGAGAAGATTCAAAGAAGAGCGGCGCGTTTCGTCACAGGGTTATTTGGTAACCGTGATAGCGTTACGGAGATGTTTAATAAACTCAAGTGGCAGACTCTGCAAGAGAGGCGCTCTGCATCGCGGTGTAGCTTGCTCGCCAGGTTTCGAGAGGGTGTGTTTCTGGATGAGGTATCGAATATATTGCTTCCCCCTACTTATACCTCCCGAGGAGATCACGAATGTAAAATTAGAGAGATTAGAGCGCGCACGGAGGCTTTCAGACAGTCGTTCTTCCCGCGAACCATACGCGACTGGGACAGGAAAGGGAGGTAATGACAGTGGCACGTAAAGTGCCCTCCGCGACACACGGTTGGGTGGCTTGCGGAGTATAAATGTAGATGTAGATGTAGATTATGTAAAGTACAGGGTGGTTGTAATTAAACTTCCACTACTTGACAGGGCTCCTATCAAAAACGAGTGATCGTACTCGTAGGACATTGAGACTCTGTGGAAACATTTTTATGGACACGCTGAAGAGAAATAACAAATACACCATTGAAAGGAACACATTTTCATTTCCACATGAGAGGGTAACGTTTCTGAATTGAGTCCCATATTTACGTTCCAGGCTACAAACGTTACAATGTGACGACCACCTGCATCCACGCCGACGGCCTGGAACCGCACTACAGATACCACTCCTTAATTGTTCGCAGCACTTTTCGAACGGTGAACCACTCTGCGTCCAGCATTCTCAGCCATGAAAACAGTAACTTCTTCAACAATTTGTGGCACAATTGGCCGTCGACCTCTCCAGGAGCAGTTTCCAAATCTCCAGTTACAGTATGTGATCAAAAGTATCCCGACACCCCAAAAACATACGTTTTTAATATTAGGTGCATTGTGCTGCCACCTACTGCCAGGTACTCCATATCAGCGACCTCAGTAGTCATTAGACACCGTGAGAGAGCAGAATGAGGCGCTTTGCGGAACTCACGGACTTCGAATGTGGTCAGGTGATTGGGTGTCACTTGTGTCATACGTCTGTACGCGGGATTTCCACCCTCCTGACCATCCCTAGCTCCACATGCCAGGTTGGTTCCTTTGAAAGGGCACGGCCGACTTCCTTCCCCGTCCTTTCCTAATCCGATGAGACCGATGACCTCGCTGTCTGGTCTCCTTCCCCAAAAAACCCAACCCCTAGTTCCACTGTTTCCGATGTGATAGTGAAGTGGAAACGTGAAGGGACACGTATAGCACAAAAGCGAAAGGCCGACCTCGTCTTTAGACTGACAGAGACCGCCGACTGTTGAAGAGGGTCGTAATGTGCAATAGGCAGACATCTATCCAGACCATCACACAGCAATTCCAAACTGCGTCAGGATCCACTGCAGGTACTATGACAGTTAAGCGGGAGGTGAGAAAACTTGGATTTCATGGTCGAGCAGCTGCTCATTAGCCACACATCGCGTCGGTAAATGCCAAACAATGCCTCGCTTGGAGTAAGGAGCGTAAACATTGAACGATTGAACAGTGGAAAAACGTTGTGTGGAGTGACAAATCACGGTACAGAATGTGGCGATCCGATAGCAGGGTGTGGGTATGGCGAACGTCCGGTGGACGTCATCTACCAGAGTGTGTAGTACCAACAGTGAAATTCGGAGGCGGTGGTGTTATGGTATGCTTGTGTTTTTCATGGAGGAGGCTTGCATCCCTTGTTGTTTTGCGTGGAACTATCACAACAAAGGCTTACGTTAATTTTTAAGCACCTTCTTGTATTCCACTGTTGAAGAGAAATCCAGGGCTGGCGACTGCATCTTTCGACATGATCGAGCACTGTTCATAATGCACGGCCTGTAGTGGAGTGGTTACACAACAATAACATCCCTGTAATGGACAGGCCTGCACATACCCCTGACCTGAATCCTATAGAACACCTTTGGGATGTTTTGGAACGCCGACTTCGTGTCAGGCCTCAAGGACCGACATCTATACCTCTCCTCAGTGCAGCACTCCGTGAAGAATGGGCTGCCATTCCCCAAGAAACCTTCCAGTACCTGATTGAACATATGCCTGCGAGGGTGGAAGCTGTCATCAAGACTAAGGTTGGGCCAACACCATACTGAATTCCAGCATTATCAATGGAGGGCGTCACTAAGTCCTCCCTCGGGCATGGGTGTGTGTGTTTGTCCTTAGATAATTTAGGTTAAGTAGTGTGTAAGCTTAGGGACTGATGACCTTAGCAGCTAAGTCCCATAAGATTTCACACACATTTGAACTTTTTTTTATCCACAAAGTTGTAAAAAACTGTTTTTCTTAAATAAGTTGATAACTATAGCTCCTACCGAAAGATGTTATATGACAAGGTTGTAGAGCATAAAAAGATCTGTCTACTGCTTTTTTAGAAGTATCGATTGATAGTTACGTTTCGAGGCCTATCGAAAAAAACGTCAAAATTCTCGTTACTATTAACGTTACAAAGCTCATTAACATTCACATTCCCATACTTGCTATTTACTGTAAGTATAGCTCGCAGTAAGTCAAAAAGTACCTGTTTGAAAGATTTTAAAAATGTTAACAGTATTCCGAGATATATCGATATTTTGAAAAGAAGGCGCTCTCGATAATTGACTGGATCTTCTCAGTGAATGGCTCTACAGTTGCAGACTAATTTCCTTTGCAAAGAGTGGTGCTACCCTGCTATTAAATAATTTTCACTATTTTATTAATTATAAGGCTCAAAATATGACTTCCAAAAACTTGCAATTATATTGGGCATCTTTCTTTTTATACAACTGTCTTAGTTTTTATTTTGTGTAAATATCTTTTGAAGAAAGAAATTGGTGACATTTTTTTCACGAATTCAAAAAAAAAAATTCTACGATCTTCTGTAGTCGAGATAACTTTTTTCTTTAATCTAGTACCTGCGTTGTATTTGATGTAGGTTAGTACTGAATACTTATATTTTCAATAAAATATAGTAGGATGTGTTACACAGATTTTTAGTATTAGTAATTAAGTAATAAAGCGAAGCGTGGAAGTGCGGGCTGCGTCAGCTGGAGCGGGGTACAGAGTGTGGGGTGGGGAAGGGGGGGGGGGGGAACTGGAGCGCACTCGTTCAGAAAACGATTCCAAACGGCTCACGGCCTGCGCTTTCATAATCTTTGATATCTCAGGGCACTCCGTAGTTTTCTCCGATACCAGGGAACTTCCAGAAAGACCCTTCGCCCTGCACGTAGTACCTTAATTCTGTCTACAAGCGAACTACTGTCCAAAGTCGAATTTGTAATGTGTGTGATTACGAAATAGTGATTAGTGCATTATGAAAAAGTACGCGAGCTACAAGGGACAAGATTTTTTATAACTTTTGGTGAGTACGATTCGGGGATAGTCTGAAAAAGATTGCCTATATACGCATGATTTTCTATACGAGTAAGTTCTACACGTATATTTACTACAGGAAAATTCTCTGAATATATTTTTCATTATTTCACACCAGTGCATTACTCTAGACATTCGTATAATCTATTGTTATACGTTGTTGCAACACAAAGTTCACAAAATATTTTTATACGGAATTTTTGTTTAAGAAATACCTTTGCAGGACCTTTTTGTGTAGCAAATAAAACATTCGGTTTATCTCGTCATGCTACCCCAGAGTAAATACAAAAGGATTTTTGCAAAGTATTAAAGATTATGCAAGCACAGGCCGTATAGAATCAGTTTTTCAGAGCGAACACGCGCTGGTTCTTCCCACTTCTCCGCCTGCTCCATCAAACTTCGTGCTTGCACGCTTCACCTTATTACTCAATTTCGATCACTAAAAGTCAACATATCCTACTACATTTTTTCTTGAAAATATATGTATTCAGTCCTAATCTCCATCGAGCGCATCCCTGTACAATGTTAATTGCGTCCATTAGGTTAAAAAAGTTAACTCGACCCCAGCAGGTTGCAGACCATTTCTTTCAATTCCTGGAAAATTTCGTCAATCTCTTTCTTTGAACGTTATGTTCATAAAATAAAACTGAAATAGTTAGTTAAACAAAAAGAAGCCCAACATAAGTGCACGTTTTTGGAAGTCATACTTTCATCCTTACAATTAATAAAATTCTAAAAATTACTTACTAGCATGGTAGCACAATCTTTTGGCAAGGAAATAAGCCTACAATCGTTATTGTAAGGCCATTCACTGAGAAGATCTAGCCAATCACCGAGAGCGCCTTTTTCAAAAAAATCGATATATCTCGAAAAATGGTTTAAAATTTTTTTATTTATGAAAATGGTATTTTTTTTATTTACCGTGGGCTATACTTACAATAAATATCAAGTATGAGAATGTGAATGTTAACGTGATGTTTAACGTAAATGTTAACGAGATTTTGAACGATGTTTTCAACATAACTCAAAACTAATCAACCGATGCTTCTAAAAAGCAATCGATTGATCTTTTTAAGCCCTACAGCTTTCTCCTTTAACATTTTTCTATAGCAGTTATAGTTTTTAACTTATTTAAGATAAAACCTTTTTTTATAACTTTGCGGAATTTTTAGCCATGTTCGCCATCTTGGATCGGGTTTCATGAGAAAGCAATTTTGTTTCAAATTTAATTCTCTGTACACTCATTTTTTTAATTAACAACTTTTGCAGTGACGTCTCCATAGTGCCTGGACTATAAGGAACGCCGAGAGGCAACTCTCATTGTATTAGTAACAGTACGTCATCTTTTGGTACCCCTTATTCATAACTAAATTGTTCGATACTCATAATATTTCTATCCGTATGGTAAAAATAATAAATTCCATTGAGCTCTTGTTTGCGCACTGAACTGTAAGTCCTCCGTCAACTCTCCTTGTTCACCAGTAATTGGCTGCATAAAATGGTTCCCATATCGTAGGTGCCGGCCGTTGTGGCCGAGCGGTTCTAGGCGCTTCAGTCCGTAACCGCGCTGCTGCTACGGTCGCAGGCTCGAATCCTGCCTCGGGCATGGATGTGTGTGCTGTCCTTAGGTTAGTTAGGTTTAAGTAGTTCTAAGTCAAGGGCACTGATGACCTCAGATGTTAAGTCCCATAGTGCTCAGAGCCATTTAACATTTTGAACATATCGTTGGCGGCTGTGAGCACACCATTTCCGAGAGGACCGCACCTATTAAAACAACGTGGCGTTCAAACGGTCCTGAGCGTCGATGGCTGCTTTATTTTTTTACTCTTAGCCGGCAATTGTAAACAGTGTTACGGAGCGGTTCATTGGACTTAGCCGTCCATTCACAGCCGGTTCGCTGTCCCGCCCCGTCTCGCGTAAACACTGGAACAAAGAAGCACATTTGACTACCGCCTTTGCCGGCGAGCAAGCGCGCGGATAGGCACTCACACGCGGCGCTTTACGATTGCGGATAAGACAGGAGCGTTCTCACAGGAAAGCTAGCCTGTTTACTTGCTTACGCAAAGTGTAAAGCTAATTATGGAGGCAGCCGTGGCGACAGCGGCGGCTCCTTTCCGGAAGGACGCACCAGTTTGTTCGCAGCCAGATAAGCCCTGCACTGCGCAGCTACAGCAGCTCGTTGCAGGCGACGTCGCACGCGCCCTACCGTCACGCTTTTTTACAGCTCGTCAGAACCTTCAGCGTTAAACTCTGCCGTACAACGAGGAGTTTCGGAGCTCGCTCGACTGTGTGATCTTTTCCTACACGCATCGTCGCCTGTAGCATTGAAAAAGACACTACTTCGTTGACAAGAACTCCGAAGAAAACGTGCAGAGCGAAAGATAACAGTTGTGTTCCCGTAAACAGAATCGCATTGGTATCATTTGCAGATGGTGTTCGATTTTTTCAAGTCAGAATGTACCACGACATGTTGACATCTCTGATATTTCGGAATATCGAAACATATTTTAAGCAGGTTATTGTGCGCTAAGGGAAAAGTATTTTGCTACACGGAGAAAAACATAAAGGTCAATGTCAAATCGGCTTCGACAGCGAAATGTACAAGAATGGGCTAGCAATGAAATGAAATGAACGTATGGCATTTATTGGCCGGGATATCCCCGTCGGGGTTCGGCCACCGTATTGCAAGTCTTCTTAGTTGACGATACTTCGGTGACTTGCGAGTCAATGATGATGAAAATCATGTAGAATGACATACAACACCTTGCCCGGAATCGAACACGGGCCCCCTTGCGTGGTAGGCGATAACGCTAGCGCTGCCCTACGGAGGCGGACTGGGCTAGCAATTTGGGCATGTGTAATAAATATTCCTCCCAGAAAATCGCCTTAAGTGAAAAACTAAATCTGGTTGTTTTGACGAGGACTTTCACTATTATCACACAAAATTCGCACAGTTTTTCCTGCGCGGTTAAAACTTCAGTTTTTTTTTCAGATATTTTGAAGCAATTACATTTTTAGTACAACGATAGCTCGGAAATGTGTTCAGTTTTAGGCTCATGCCTAACGATAGTGCGCAGTGTCACACCCATTTCCTAGTAAATATCGCTTAACAGTATGACGCAGTTACAGACACGTTATGAAATGCGATCAATGCCTCTTTGATTCGGTGTAACGAAGCATATTCCAATGAGCAACTGAACTGTAGTTAGCTGTAATATTGGATACACAACGTCCCTTTCTCCACAATAAATGTCACGTGATCTTGACTTTACTGGATCTTGTACATATGGTCTGGGAGAGAATCGAGCATATAATGAGGTGGTACACTATGTTTAGGGTATCGCCGGCCGAAGTGGCCGTGCGGTTAAAGGCGCTGCAGTCTGGAACCGCAAGACCGCTACGGTCGCAGGTTCGAATCCTGCCTCGGGCATGGATGTTTGTGATGTCCTTAGGTTAGTTAGGTTTAACTAGTTCTAAGTTCTAGGGGACTAATGACCTCAGCAGTTGAGTCCCATAGTGCTCAGAGCCATTTTTTTTTTAGGGTATCAGTCGTCACCGGGTAGCTACCATACGCAATAGTGACAGAGCTGGACTCGGGGGCAGTCGGCTCGAATCACGATGGTAGTACCCGGTTCGAATCATTATGATGGTAGAAAGTATTTCGCCGGAAGGGGTAGCAAAGGTGGTGCCTCATCTCCAGACTTTGCTCCAGTGTCCTTGATGACATCCAGATCCCTCCAAATTGTCTTCTGGTGTGACAATATGCAACACTGTTGGTAGTGAGGAGTCTTTTGGATGGTGACATTAACTCCGGCGGTCGGCTTCTTGCGATTAGACAGAAGTGAGTTTCTTTCGTTTTAATTTATTTCAAAAATGGCTCTGAGCACTATGGGACTCAACTGCTGAGGTCATTAGTCCCCTAGAACTTAGAACTAGTTAAACCTAACTAACCTAAGGATATCACAAACATCCATGCCCGAGGCAGGATTCGAACCTGCGACCGTAGCGGTCTTGCGGTTACAGACTGCAGCGCCTTTAACCGCACGGCCACTTCGGCCGGCTTTTTAATATATTTATTCGACTCTTTCTTTCCTTCTAGCCCACTTTGCGCTGTCCATAAAGCCTTTACTGCCGTTAGCACTTGACTAAAATAACTATTTTCTCGTGAAGTGCTCCCTTGTGATAGGAATAATGAAGTGTGGTATGTAATACAAATCATTCAAGCTTCCACATGTGTAAAGAATCACAGAACAATAAAGACAATCGTCTGGACACCTAGAAACTTTTAAAACTGAGAAAACAGACTTCCTGAAACAAAAACTTCTTGAGACTAAAGAAATTCTTGAAAATTAAAATCCTTCTTGAAAACTTAATCCCGTTTCAAAACTAAAATCATCCTTACCCACTCAAGCGCCAAAGCTATTGTAAATATTTTACATGTAAGAAAAATAACAAAATGGTTCAAATGGCTCTGAGCACTATGGGACTTAACTTCTAAGGTCATCAGTCCCCTAGAACTTAGAACTACTTAAACCTAACTAACCTAAGGACATCACACACACCCATGCCCGAGGCAGGATTCGAACCTGCGACCGTAGCGGCCGCGCGGTTCCAGACTGTAGCGCCTTTAACTGCTTGGCCACCGCGGCCGGCGAAAAATAACAAATGTTCCTATTACTGAAGAGCTCAGTATTTTCAGGTGCCTTTCTTCTCTTGTCATCCAAAATTTTCTCTAGTTCTTTCGCCATATTGTGAGAAGAGATGAGGAAAATCTAGAGAAGTTAATCATGAAAGGGAAGATCGAGGGAAAGGGAAAGGGGGGAGGGGGAGGGGCAAGAGCAGCGAGCAGGTGGACAGAACAAATCAAGAAGATCTCTGGTCTACCTTTTCAGCGGGCTCCAAGAGAATCTGATAACCTTCCGGGATGAAGAACCCTTGTGATGATTTCCATCTGAATAACGGTATCTTTATAGTTCGTGGTCCATTTATCTCTGTACTACATTTCGATACATCGGATACATATTTTAACAGTCTACTGTGGATAAATAAGGGCAAATAGCTATTAAGTGGAAGCAAGATATCCGCTCAACGGATGCCCGTGAACACATGACATTCACTTCTGTGGTAGCAGCCAGAGAATAAGAACAGCCCGAGCTCGCAGAATCTGGAGACGGCAGACGAAGCTGTGAACACATCGACGCATTGTTAGATGCGTTTCCTGTTAAAAGGCATAATGAGAGTGGAAAAGAGTGGTTGTGCTGAAAACGGCACCTGGTAGGAAGGCGATAATGATAGCGCGGAGGGAAACGGCCAGTCGGTCCCCGCCTTATCTGCCGCATAAACCGCGTCGCTGGGGATCGATGGGCCGAGTCTCCTATCAACGCACGGACGCTACGCTCCCTGTCCGAGATCAATGCCATTTTATGGGACGCGGGGACAACAGGCTGCTGGCCGCTGGACACCCGCGTCGCAGGAAAAGGCTTCAACCAGCACGGAGCGTCATTTCACCTCCGCCACGTCTCTCCTCACTACACTTGCTTACAGTGTTGTATAAAAAGCCGGAAGTATCTAAACAAATTCTGTGCCACTGTCATTGCTGAGGACGATTTAAACTAGTTGGAATCTGAATTTAATGTCCTAATTGCGATGTTGTGCGACAAGCATTGTTTCGTATAGCATAGCATTTTCTATGCATAAGCTTCAGAAAGAGGCTTTTTTTCATTTATCGATATTTACCTACTAACAAGTATGAGGATTAGAATTTATATCTCCTACAAAAATTACGTACAAATTCTGATATTCATGAAAGGTACACAGGGTGTGGCTGGATTGAAGAGTTTTTAGCAAACAGAACACAGCATGTTGTTATCAATGGAGAGACGTCTACAGACGTTAAAGTAACCTCTGGCGTGCCACAGGGGAGTGTTATGGGACCACTGCTTTTCACAATATATATAAATGACCTAGTAGATAGTGTCGGAAGTTCCATGCGGCTTTTCGCGGATAATGCTGTAGTATACAGAGAAGTTGCAGCATTGGAAAATTGTAGCGAAATGCAGGAAGATCTGCAGCGGATAGGCACTTGGTGCAGGGAGTGGCAACTGACCCTTAACATAGACAAATGTAATGTATTGCGAATACATAGAAAGAAGGGTCCTTTATTGTATGATTATATGATAGCGGAACAAACACTGGTAGCAGTTACTTCTGTAAAATATCTGGGAGTATGCGTGCGGAACGATTTGAAGTGGAATGATCATATAAAATTAATTGTTGGTAAGGCGGGTACCAGGTTGAGATTCATTGGGAGAGTGCTTAGAAAATGTAGTCCATCAACAAAGGAGGTGGCTTACAAAACACTCGTTCGACCTATACTTGAGTATTGCTCATCAGTGTGGGATCCGTACCAGATCGGTCTGACGGAGGAGATAGAGAAGATTCAAAGAAGAGCGGCGCGTTTCGTCACAGGGTTATTTGGTAACCGTGATAGCGTTACGGAGATGTTTAATAAACTCAAGTGGCAGACTCTGCAAGAGAGGCGCTCTGCATCGCGGTGTAGCTTGCTCGCCAGGTTTCGAGAGGGTGCGTTTCTGGATGAGGTATCGAATATATTGCTTCCCCCTACTTATACCTCCCGAGGAGATCACGTGTGTAAAATTAGAGAGATTAGAGCGCGCACGGAGGCTTTCAGACAGTCGTTCTTCCCGCGAACCATACGCGACTGGAACAGGAAAGGGAGGTAATGACAGTGGCACGTAAAGTGCCCTCCGCCACACACCGTTGGGTGGCTTGCGGAGTATAAATGTAGATGTAGATGTAGATGTACCGCTACAAACTTCTAGGACTTGTGAAGAAGAGTGGGTAGACAATATTTTGAATTGTAATCCATATCCGGAAACGTACCGTTTCCGTGCTACAGCGTTTTGAAGACATGTGTGTGTGTGTGTGTGTGTGTGTGTGTGTGTGTGTGTGCGCGCGCGCGTGTATTTGGAGCTTACGGGCGCTTAACACAGAGGTCATCAGCGTCCTTACACATATTTTAAAAAATGGATGTGGAGAAAATGATTGAAAACAGGTTGGTAACACGATCACTTCTACAAGTAATTGATTAGACATGACCCAGTTCATCACTAATAATCAAAGAAATGACTAGCGTACTCGTTGACAGGCTCTCTTCAGCGGCCTCTTAAAATTCCGGTGCGCGGCTACTCCTTGGAGCACCAGTCTACGCCTGCTGACGGTGAAGGCACCCTCTCCGGAAGCCGTTGCGTAATTGTGGCGAAAAGGGTACGCAATGGAGTCGGACGTTGTGGCTAACGATCTCAATAAATACGACGGGCAGCTCTTCCATACCCTGAGCTTCACCTTCAGAAGGATCACGTGGGTGTATTCTACAAACGTTTACTTAACCATTTTGTTCTAACGTGGGTCAGACTAGAGCGAGGTCAGAGAGGTAGGATGGACGTCAAATGACATCAACTGGTATTTTCTCTCAGCATGTCAAAAATTTGTTCTTAATTTTATGGCTGCAGCTAGTTTTTTCCTTGAAATTTTAGCGTCTGGAAAAGCTTCCTACTTGAGAACTAGCAGGCGCAGTTAAAGTGGTAACGCAGTGGGAGTCGACAATTCCAGGCTATTCACGGTCAGTATCAAGAATTTAAGGGAATAGAGTATCCTGCTGTCGATAACGAAAAGGGATCGACCACACACCTGAGAACGGAGAACTGTTACGAGGAGCACCACGCACCTGTTTGGCTGTATTTGTAGGGTTCCCGGTTCTCGGATGTGTATCTAGCGCATATGTGCCCATAATGTAGCATTTCATCGCATCTTCTCATTTTAAAGAAAACAGCTTTGTATAAATGAAGCAAATTGGAATACAAAAATGAAGTTAGTTTTCGGATAACATTTTACTTTCTGCGTAGAGATAAACGCCAGTGTCCAAGGTTTACTATTTCTTTCCTTTGCTACACAGCTTTTTCGTACAGTTCCAAGCAATCTATAAGGTAAAAAAAGACCCTCCGCTTATTGTAGCGGTGAAGAAAGATAGAGATATTGCTAACTGAAAAGTGGAGCATTAGAAACTATTAAAAAATGAAGATTTAGTGGCATCTTGTTTATAGTAAACTTCGTCACGTGTTGTCACGTTAGCGGCTACTCATTGTCAACCAGTGGCGAAATTACCTTAATTGTGCGGCAGTGTCAGCCCGTAACAGAATCCGCAGTTGCTCCCCACTTCCCTCTCTCGCCTTCGACCTGTTTCTGCTACTGACCCCACAGTGTGGCCTTCCAGGTGAATGAATGTCGTGTGACTAGGGCCTCCCGTCGGGTAGACCGTTCGCCGGGTGCAAGTCTTTCGATTTGACGCCACTTCAGCGACTTGCGCGTCGATGGGGATGAGATGATGATGATTAGGGCAACACAACAACCAGTTCCTGAGCGGAGAAAATCTCCGACACAGCCGGGAATCGAACCCGGGCCCTTAGGATGGACATTCGGTCGCGCTGGCCATTCAGCTACCGGGGCGGACGCCTTACAGGTTACGATTCTAGATGTGGTCTGGCCCCATGACCTGACACCGTAAAAACTCAGGTGGCGGCAGCTTACACCGGTGCTCGTGTGGCCGTACTGTTCCCAGCGTGTGGCTGAAGGTAAATGTACATCAAACTCAATTCCAAGGTGCTACAGTCCTAAAGGGCAATGATCTGCCAGTACGTTGCTGGCTCATTCCCTGTCTTAAGAGATACTGGAAGGTAATGATGGAGGAGAATGAGATGAAACGCTCCCTGGCCATTAATGGCGGCTTTCGAAATCTTGGCCACTATTTCTCCTTCAAGCTGATGTTAAATTGATCTCATGAGGCTGGGTGGAGCCTTATCTGTGCTCCCTCCACAGAAAAATTCTCAGTCGAATCCCTATGGCAGTCAGACCCACTGGCCACTGAAGATGATCCAGAAAAAGCTGAACCTATGTCCAGAAATCTCAGCCATTTGTTCTGCACAGCACCTCAAATATGGGGTCAGTCTCTGTCCCACGAATGAAAACTCTTGAATTTGACTCTCTGGGGCAGCAAAAGACTGTAGTTTTGTGAAATATCAGTAGTTGACTGATTCAGTTGGTAAAGTGCATGCAGAGATAAAAATGTCCGCACTTCGTCATTCATTTTCGAACAAGTGTGTCGGACAAAGGTACACTGATGGATAACATGCTACAAGTCTGAACGCAAACACTTCCAACACCTCCTTCCATTTTGACTGTATTCAATTTACAGTGGACTGATTAGTAGAGGCTATTTCTTTGAAGTTGCTTTGTGTGTTTTGATGAAAGAGGAAATAATTTGTGTTTCCTTTTAGTTTATGATTGCATTTATGTTTCCTTTATTACACAAGTTATGCATTGGTCCTTGTGGATATCGATTAGGGGTATTGCAGCTGAGATGGCAGGCTTTGACAGCCATATCTTCGATGTTCTGTAGCGAAGTTTGCAGAGTCATTCCAAAATGCGTTATTATTCACTGTTTCGTATTCGATATTCCCTAAGTAATACCTAAAACTCCCGTGTGGGGTTGCTAGTCTTCCATCGGGCGCCTCCTCAGGTGGTGGATCGAGGAACGCTCACTAGATATAGTGGGTACCGAGGAAATAAAATACTCGGGGCGGACCAAATGTATCACCTTACTGACCAGGGGCAGGTCAAGAGCCGTGGAGGAGGCAACGCCTCTAGGAGTGGCATCCGAACAAAATGCCGTGGTCCTCCAGGTTGGCGGTTGTGCAGAGGGTTACCTCCCCACTCACATAAAAAAATTATCTGGGTCAGGCCACTCTACATAAGCCCCGGAATCAGGAATGTCTCAACTGGAATCGGAAACGGCAACGGACAACGGATTTCTCTTTTGGAACATGGAATGTCAGGAGCCTGTACAGACCAGGAAGTGTGCAGAATTTGACCAAAGAAGTAGAGAAGTACCAGCTGAAAGTAGTAGCCCTCCATGAGATTAGATGGAAGGTACAGGACGAATCAAGATGAACGTAGGAAGTATACTGTATGGAGACCGTGGCGAGGGCCACGAATTAGGTACTGGTTTCTATGTACATGACTCAATAATGAAAGTAGTGAAAGAATTTAAATCTATTAACAACAGAATCTCCTACATCAGAATCGCAGGGCGAGGTGGTGATATATCCTTTATTAATGCACATGCACCATGCGGGGATAAGGATGACTACTTTAAGGAGGAATTTTATACTGAATTAGACAATGTATATAACTCACTGCCAAATCACAATGTCAAAATAGTATTGGGTGATTTTGATGCCAAATTGGGTCAAGAAAACATCTATAAATCGTAGAAAGGTAATGCAAGCCTGCATCAGGAAACTAGCGACAATGGCATAGATTTGACCAATTTCACAATTGGCAACAATCTATGCATCGTGAGTACAAGGTTCCATCGTAAGGACATTCAGAAAGGAACATGGATGGCACCAGATGGGCACACAGCACACCAGATAGACCATGTATGCATTCAGAAGCGCTATGCAAATAGCATCAAAGATACGTGAACCTATAGGGGAGCAGACTGTGACTCAGGTCACTTCCTTGTGAGAAGTAGAATGAACATTAAATATACGAAAGTGTGTAGAATATCTAAGAAGACTATACCTTATAACACAAATGGGTTAAAAGAAACAGAGGTAAGAATAAACTATGAGTCAATAGTAGCAGAAAGCCTAATGAGTTGTGATGAGTTGGAAAGTGCCAGTGATCTCAAATTAAGGAGACAGTAAACATTGCAGCCTCCAAGATACTGGGTAAACAGAAAAAGTCCGATAAAGTGCGTTGCAACTAACTGCGCCAGCAAAAAATTGAAGAAACAAGGTTGGCAAGGAAGATGTGGTTAGAAAATCTGGGGGACCACGATCTCAGAGGCAAGTACACCAGAATAAGAAAGGAAACATCTACTATACTAAGGCAAAAGAAACGGAAGTATTACAAGGAACTAATAAAAGGGGCAGAAGAGGATTGTATTCATCACAGGACAAGACAGATGTACTAAAAAGTAAAGAAAGTAACACAAAAATATAAAAAGAGAGAAATATTTATTAAAGACACCCAAGGAAAAATCCTCACAAGTGATGCTGAAGTAAAACAGCGTTGGGCAGACTACTTCGCTAGTTTACTAAACTGCGAAGACCCCACTGAATCTCTTTTATGTGACGCGCCAGACACAGTAGACATCAAAGTAGAGCCACCAAGAGAAGAACAAATAGAGGAAATAATTAATAATTAAAAAAATAATAAAGCTTCAGGTGAGGATAAAATTGTTGGTGAACTAATAAAGAATGGAGGGCCACAATCGGTAAAAAGAATTGCGAAATTGATAAGGAAAGTGTGAGAACATGAGAAAATGCCTGACGACTGGAAAACGGCCATAATCTGTCCCATTTTAAAAAATAATGACCCTCTGGATTGTGATAATTATAGAGGAATTTCACTCCTTAATGTAACCTACAAAATCCTATCACAGTGTCTACTCAAAAGAGTGATACCACTAGCTGAAGAAATTATAGGTGACTATCAGTGTGGTTTTAGGAGAGACAGGTCAACTAGTGGTCACCTCTTTACACTCCGACAGATAACTGAGAAAGCGTCGGAACAAACGTTGACGTCCACATGGTATTTGTTCACTTCAAAACAACTTACGACAGCAAACACAGGAGCACAATAACCAGGGTCCTCGTAGAGTTTCAATTTCCTGGAAAGTTAATACGCCTAGTACAGATATGCTTGGAGGTAACCTATTGCAAAGACCTGGACAGGAGTGTCAAAGGAGTTTGAAGTCAGAACAGGTCTTAGACAAGGAGATGCTTTATCTCAAATACTTTTCAATCTGGTTTTAGAAAAGATAGATAGAGAGCATCAAGTTGGAGTAAAGATGGGTAGGAATAAAATACATCGCCTTGCTTATGCGGACGATATTGACCGAATAAGTGGAAACAAAGAAGAACTACAAGTCATGACAATTTCCTACAGAAACATTGCAAGGAGAGCAGATTAGAAATTAATGAGAAGAAAACAGAGTACATTGTCGTAAGCAAGGCACTCAATGATGGTAGTCCACTGACAATTGACGATCTCACTTTTAAAAGAGTACACACCTTCAAATATGTGGGAAGCATCATCAATGAACAGAATAAAATGGAAATTGAAATTAAAGCGAGGATAGCAGCAGCGAAGAAAGCTTATTTTGGCCTACGAGATGTGTTATCCCGTAGAGCCGTCTCCAGAAGATTCAGACTTAGGCTATATCAGAGTGTAATTCTGTCAGTAGCTCTATATGGGTCAGAAAGCTTCCCATTTAGAAAAGCAGGTGAACAAAAATTATTAGTTTTTGAAAGGAAAATATTAAGGAAAATTTTTGGACCCGAGAGAGACCCAGAAACACAGGAATGGAGAATACTTGAAAACCAGGAACTGAAGGAGCTATATCAACAGGCTGATATTAGTCAGAGGAGGAGAGTGATGTGGGCTGGACATCTAATTAGGATGGAGAAGGAACGACTACCTAAAGTAGCATTCTCTGGATCCATAGGGGGCAGAAGGAAGCGAGGAAGGCCACGAACCAGATGCAAGAGTGACATAGACGAGGACGGGGTGGCAATGGGCCTGAGTAAAGGAGAAGGGACTACAAAAGCCAGAAACAGAGAGCACTGGAAGAAGAATGCAGAGAACGCGTATGGTCTCCAAGGCCCAAGCGACAGTTAAGAAGAGAGGAAGAATACTTCAAAAATTTTCTTTAATACAATGCGCGACAAAAAAGTTAAGTACACAGAACACACACCATCGGCTGGTATGGAAAAAGAACGACCATCAGCGTGCATTCGTATTGTTCATGTTTAGTGTTATTACAAGGCTTGATGGGATATAACTGCAAGGAGCGTGAACGACGTCAGATGTTGACTAATCACTATGAAGGACACGAAGATGTCTCGTACTCGGGTGAGGTAGCGTTATAGGCACTTGGCAGAGTTTGAGTCTCCGTTTGTCCAGCTGGTCGAATAGTGCAGTATCCAGATATTTGGGACATTCGGATGTTACAAAGACACGATGTTGGACTGTACTGGTTATGTCAGGGCTGGCATACTCTTCGTCAAAGTTCCGGTGTACCACGTTTGACCACCACAAGAAAGGACACTAAGCACATCGCTACTCGTTCAAATCTGAATCTGAACGTACGAGTAACGGATTCCGTACAACATTCTGTGTCATCCGACGCCAGTGGTCAGAGACCAGTAAAATCCGCCGCACTAGGGAATGATGTGAAGAACCATCAGATCGTAGCTGACAATGATTGAGGGAACTCTTGAGGCACACTGGTATGCTACCGATATCCTGCACTCTCACGTGTTACCTGGAAGAAAAGAAAACTGGAGTTTAACGAGGTCATTAGAGACGGAGCACAAGGTCAGAATGTTTCCAAGATAGGGAAAGAAATTGGCCGTTACCCTTTCCCCGGCGTTAATCTGGAGCGATTTAGGGAAATCACGTAAAACCTAAATCTGGATGGCCGGAAGCGGATTTGAACCGTTGTCCTCCCGAAAGCGACTCCAGTGTGTTAACAACTGCGCCATATCGCTCGGTATTTGATTTGGTACCTCTCATGCGACTGTACCGTGGTGCCATTGCATCCAGGCCAGAGGGGGGTGCAAAGTAGTACTAAAAGTAGATTCATAGTGCGAAGTTCTTTGTAAGTATCACTCGATACTGTAACCACCGAAATAAGATCGCAAACCCTCTAAATCCATCCGTTCTGGGTGCTTAACTTATTTTGTCAGGCAGTGTACCTTGTATACAACTCACCCCAATTAACGTGTATACTTATAATCTTGATAAACGATCCGTCATATCAAAAAATGATGTGTTCAACAACCCCAAAAAGTGGTTACTTTTCTATACGATTAGTGTTTTCATCCCCCCCATGAACCATGGACCTTGCCGTTGGTGGGGAGGCTTGCGTGCCTCAGCGATACAGATAGCCGCACCGTAGGTGCAACCACAACGGAGGGGTATCTGTTGAGAGGCCAGACAAACGTGTGGTTCCTGAAGAGGGGCAGCAGCCTTTTCAGTAGTTGCAGGGGCAAGAGTCTGGATGATTGACTGATCTGGCCTTGCAACACTAACCAAAACGGCCTTACTGTGCTGGTACTGCGAACGGCTGAAAGCAAGGGGAAACTACAGCCGTAATTTTTCCCGAGGGCATGCAGCTTTACTGTATGGTTAAATGATGATGGTGTCCTCTTGGGTAAAATATTCCGGAGGTAAAATAGTCCCCCATTCGGATCTCCGGGCGGGGACTACTCAAGAGGATGTCGTTATCAGGAGAAAGAAAACTGGCGTTCTACGGATCGGAGCGTGGAATGTCAGATCCCTTAATCGGGCAGGTAGGTTAGAAAATTTAAAAAGGGAAATGGATAGGTTAAAGTTAGATATAGTGGGAATTAGTGAAGTTCGGTGGCAGGAGGAACAAGACTTCTGGTCAGGTGACTACAGGGTTATAAACACAAAATCAAATAGGGGTAATACAGGAGTAGGTTTAATAATGAATAGGCAAATAGGAATGCGAGTAAGCTACTACAAACAGCATAGTGAACGCATTATTGTGGCCAAGATAGATACGAAGCCCACGCCTACCACAGTAGTACAAGTTTATATGCCAACTAGCTCAGCAGATGACGAAGAAATTGAAGAAATGTATGATGAAATAAAAGAAATTATTCAGATAGTGAAGGGAGACGAGAATTTAATATTCATGGGTGAGTGGAATTCGTCAGTAGGAAAAGGGAGAGAAGGAAATGTAGTAGGTGAATATGGATTTGGGGTAAGAAACGAAAGAGGAAGCCACCTGGCAGAATTTTGCTCAGAGCACAACTTAATCATAGCTAACACTTGGTTCAAGAATCATAAAAGAAGACTGTATACATGGAAGAAGCCTGGGGATACTGACAAGTTTCGTATAGATTATATAATGGTAAGACAGAGATTTAGGAACCAGGTTTTAAATTGTAAGACATTTCCAGGGGCAGATGTGGACTCTGACCACAATCTATTGGTTATGAACTGTAGATTAAAACTGAAGAAACTGCAAAAAGGTGGGAATTTAAGGAGATTGGACCTGGATAAACTGAAAGAACCAGAGGTTGTATAGAGTTTCAGGGACAGCATAAGGGAACAATTGACAAGAATGGGGGAAAGACATACAGTACGAGGTGCATTCAAGTTCTGAGGCCTCCGATTTTTTTCTAATTAACTACTCACCCGAAATCGATGAAACTGGCGTTAATTCTCGACGTAATCGTCCTGCAGACGTACACATTTTTCACAACGCTGACGCCATGATTCCATGGTAGCGGCGAAGGCTTCTTTAGGAGTCTGTTTCGACCACTGGAAAATCGCTGAGGCAATAGCAGCACGGCTGGTGAATGTGCGACCACGGAGAGTGTCTTTCATTGTTGCAAAAAGCCAAAAGTCACTAGGAGCCAGGTCAGGTGAGTAGGGACCATGAGGAATCACCTCAAAGTTGTTATCACGAAGAAACTGTTGCGTAACGTTAGCTCGATGTGCGGGTGCGTTGTCTTTGTGGAACAGCACACGCGCAGCCCTTCCCGGACGTTTTTGTTGCAGTGCAGGAAGGTATTTGTTCTTCAAAACATTTTCGTAGGATGCACCTGTTACCGTAGTGCCCTTTGGAACGCAATGGGTAAGGATTACGCACTCGCTGTCCCAGAACATGGACACTATCATTTTTTCAGCACTGGCGGTTACCCGAAATTTTTTTGGTGGCGGTGAATCTGTGTGCTTCCATTGAGCTGACTGGCGCTTTGTTTCTGGACTGAAAAATGGCATCCACGTCTCATCCATTGTCACAACCGACGAAAAGAAAGTCCCATTCATGCTGTCATTGCGCGTCAACATTGCTTGGCAACATGCCACACGGGCAGCCATGTGGTCGTCCGTCAGCATTCGTGGCACCCACCTGGATGACACTTTTCGCATTTTCAGGTCGTCATGCAGGATTGTGTGCACAAAACCCACAGAAATGCCAACTCTAGAGGCGATCTGTTCAACAGTCATTCGGCGATCCCCCAAAACAATTCTCTCCACTTTCTCGATCATGTTGTCAGACCGACTTGTGCACCGAGCGAGGTGGCGCAGTGGTTAGCACACTGGACTCGTATTCGGGAGGACGATGGTTCAATCCCGTCTCCGGCCATCCTGATTTAGGTTTTCCGTGATTTCCCTAAATCGTTTCAGGCGAATGCCGAGATGGTTCCTTTGAAAGGGCACGGCCGATTTCCTTCCCAATCCTTCCCTAACCCGAGCTTGCGCTCCGTCTCTAATGACCTCGTTGTCGACGGGACGTTAAATACTAACCACCACCACCACCGGCTTGTGCGAGCTCGAGGTTGTTCCGATTTGATGTCACACGATGTTCTGCCTTCATTAAACTGTCGCACCCACGAATGCACTTTCGATACATCCATAACTCCATCAGCACATGTCTCCTTAAACTGTCGATGAATTTCAATTGATTTCACACCACGAAAATTCAGAAAACGAATGATTGCACGCTGTTCAAGAAAGGAAAACGTCCCCATTTTAAGTCTTTAAAACAGTTCTCATTCTCGCCGCTGGCGGTAAAATTCCATCTGCCGTACGGTGCTGCCATCTCTGGGAAGTATTGACAATGAACCCGGCCTCATTTTAAAACAATGCGCATGTTTCTATCTCTTTCCAGTCCTGAGAAAAAAAATCGGAGGCCTT
Organism: Schistocerca americana; assembly: GCF_021461395.2. Taxonomy (NCBI): domain Eukaryota; kingdom Metazoa; phylum Arthropoda; class Insecta; order Orthoptera; family Acrididae; genus Schistocerca; species Schistocerca americana. The sequence goes on from NC_060130.1 coordinate 464,554,190, forward strand.
AGAACTTGAATGCACCTCGTAGAAGAAGAATGGGTAGCTTTGAGGGATGAACGTTAAGGCAGCAGAGGATCAAGTAGGAAAATGGATGAGGGCTAGTAGAAATCCTTGGGTAACAGAAGAAATATTGAATTTAATTGATGAAAGGAGAAAATATAAAAATGCAGTAAATGAAGCAGACAAAAAGGAATACAAACGTCTCAAAAATGAGATTGACAGGAAGTGCAAAATGGCTAAGCAGGCATGGCTAGAGGACAAATGTAAGGATGTAGAGGCTTATCTCACTAGGGGTAAGATAGATACTTCCTACAGGAAAATTAAAGAGACCTTTGGGGAAAAGAGAACCACTTGTATGAATATCAAGAGCTCAGATGGAAACCCAGTTCTAAGCAAAGAAGGGAAAGCAGAAAGGTGGAAGGAGTATATAGAGGGTCTATACAAAGGCGATGTACTTGAGGAGAATACTTTGGAAATGGAAGAGGGTGTAAATGAAGATGAAATGGGAGATATGATACTGCGTGAAGAGTTCGACAGAGCACTGAAAGACCTGAGTCGAAACAAAGCCCCGGGAATAGACACCATTCCATTAGAACTACTGAGAGCCTTGGGAGAGCCAGTCCTGACAAAACTCTACCATCTGGTGAGCAAGATGTATGAGACAGGCGAAATACCCTCACACTTCAAGAAGAATATAATAATTCCAATCCCAAAGAAAGCAGGTGTTGACAGATGTGAATATTACCGAACTATCAGTTTAATAAGTCACGGCTGCAAAATACTAATGCGAATTCTTTACAGACGAATGGAAAAACTAGTAGAAGTCGACCTCGGGGAAGATCAGTTTGGATTCCGTAGAAATATTGGAACACGTGAGGCAAAACTGACCCTACGGCTTATCTTAGAAGCTAGATTAAGGAATGGCAAACCTACGTTTCTAGCATTTGTAGACTTAGAGAAAGCTTTTGACAATATTGACGGGAACACTCTCTTTCAAATTCTGAAGGTGGCAGGAGTAAAATACAGGGAGCGAAAAGCTATTTACAATTTGTACAGAAACCAGATTGCAGTTGTAAGAGTCGAGGGACATGAAAGGGAAGCAGTGGTTGGGAAGGGAGTGAGACAGGGTTGTAGCCTCTCCCCGATGTTATTCAATCTGTATATTGAGCAAGCAGTAAAGGAAACAAAAGAAAAATTCGGAGTAGGTATTAAAATCCATGGAGAAGAAATAAAAACTTTGAGTTTCGCCAGTGACATTGTAATTCTGTCAGAAACAGCAAAGGACTTGGAAGAGCAGTTGAACGGAATGGATAGTGTCTTGAAAGGAGGATATAAGATGAACATCAACAAAAGCAAAACGAGGATAATAGAATGTAGTCGAATTAAGTCGGGTGATGCTGAGGGAATTAGATTAGGAAATGAGACACTTAAAGTAGTAAAGGAGTTTTGCTATTTGGGGAGCAAAAGAACTGATGATGGTCGAAGTAGAGAGGATATAAAATGTAGACTGGTAATGGCAAGGAAAGCATTTCTGAAGAAGAGAAATTTGTTAACATCGAGTATAGATTTAAATGTCAGGAAGTCGTTTCTGAAAGTATTTGAATGGAGTGTAGCCATGTATGGAAGTGAAACATGGACGATAAATAGTTTGGACAAGAAGAGAATAGAAGCTTTCGAAATGTGGTGCTACAGAAGAATGCTGAAGATTAGATGGGTAGATCACATAACTAATGAGGGAAGTGTTGAATAGGATTGGGGAGAAGAGAAGTTTGTGGCACAGCTTGCTAGAAGAAGGGATCGGTTGGTAGGACATGTTCGAGGCAAGGAATCACCAGTTTAGTACTGGAGGGCAGTGTGGAAAGTAAAAATCGTAGGGGGAGACCAAGAGACGAATGCACTAAGCAGATTCAGAAGGATGTAGGTTGCGGTAGATACTGGGAGATGAAGAGGCTTGCACAGTATAGAATAGCATGGAGAGCTGCATCAAACCAGTCTCAGGACTGAAGACCACAACAACAACAGTGTTTTCATCTTCTGAGACACACACAGACTCGTCACATTAAGTGGCCTCCGCTTACGTTCGACGTCAACGAGTAGTAACCACTCACAGACGACAGGTGGCAGCACTAACAGTGGAGGGTATCTAACGCGTGTTGACGAACGCAAATAATAGTGCAGTCGTTGTCGTAACACGGAAACAGAGTGATTTATCTGACGTCCAAAAGGTCATGATCATTGGCTTTCGGGCCAAGGGCATTTCCGAGACGGCTAAGTACGTAAACTGTTTGCATACTGGCGTGGTTGGAGTTTATCGTGCATGACAAACTGGTGCTATCCAAAACCGTCGGCGAGGCAATTGTGATGCACCATGGACCATAGATAAAAGGTGTGAACGACGGCTGCGGAACTGTGTGCCGCGGAATAGAAGTGCAACTGTTGAGCAACTGACCGGCTTGATGAACATAGGGGCTACCAAAAGCGTCTCCTCGACGACCTTTTAGGGATCATTGCTGCGTATGGAGCTCCGCAGGAGGCGCCTGGTTCATGCATCCATGCTGGCTGCTGTATATCGGCGACGGAGTCTGGAATTTGCACGCCATTACCGCAACTGGACGTCCACTGAGTGGCGACTGGTGGTCTTTTCAGATGAATCACGTTTTATGCTCCATCAGACAGATGATCGGTGATGTGTATCGCATGAAACGTCTGAAAGCAAATGGTCAGTGCGGGAGGAGGGAGCGTTATGGTCTTGGGAACGTTTTCTTGGCATTCCCTAGGTGATCTCGCCATTCAGGAAGGCACAAGGATCAACAGAAATATGTTCTATCTTTGAGAACTAGTTCCACAACTAAAATGGTATCTACTAGCAGGACAATGCAACGTGTCACACAGCTCGCAGTGTACGCGTGTGGTTCGAAGAGCACCAGAATCAGTTTACCGTACTCCTCTGGCCACCAGACTCACCGGATTGAAACACAATCGAGAATCTGTGGGACCACCTCGATCAGGCTGTTCGCGGCATGGAACCTCAACCGAAAAACCTAGCGCAGCTGGACACAGCACTGGTTTCGGTATACCTCCACTCATTATTCGGTACCTTCCAGAATCTTACTGCCTCTCTTCCTGCATGTCTAGCAGCTGTCCGTGCTGCAAACGGTGGTTATTCAGGCTTCTGACACATTAATGTGAATGGACAGTGTAGAATAAACTATGTTTTTTAATGAAACGATATACCTTTTTAAATACACGGGAAAGCTATTGTAAAAATAAATACAGTGATACAACACTTTTTAACAATTGTAACGGTACTTCTGGCGCAGATTGTGCTAACTGTGAGATCTAGTACCGCCTAAGTGTAGTATCGCCACGTAAACATCAAAAAATGAGCATCGAACGGTGGCAGTGCGGTCCAGTTAGAGTGTTATGTGATCTTCACTTGGCATCGCCAGCCTTGGAGCTCACAACTATTCTCTGTGGAGTACGTAGAAGAGTATGCTTTTTTTGTGCCATAGGTTAAGCTTTCTTCCGGTAACATTCAACGGAGAAGCGTGGGAAGAAGGTTTGTGCTCCTCGAAGAGAACTGTTATTCGTTTAACTTTATCTGCACGACCTGTACGAGATAAATATTCGTATTCACAGTTTCAGCACTGAAAGACTGTTCCTCAAGTTTCCTCGGGAGTCGAACGGGGTCTTTCTTCAAATACCAGTCTGTTAATATTTTTCAACATTTCTGTTATACTCTTTTTTCACCCAATATCTTAATGGGTGTTATATCGCCCTACTTCGTTTTTAACAGCCATCGGATACCGTTACCGTGCAAGGTATCGCAGGAATTAAGAAAGCAACGGCATTGAAATACCCGTCCGCCCATCTCAATTTAATTTATGTACAGTTTCCATAAAAACACCTGTGGCATACGTCGGAATGGTCGTGTACAATTTGTGTCTCCACCATTATGCAGCTGAAGTCTAGGGACTACACTATTTATTCCCTCCTTTGAATGCCATTAAGAAACAGCCCATGCTTTTATGTTCATGCATGTCAAAATCTCGCTTTAGAAGTGTCCACACTGATTTTCACATCTTGTATAAGGGACACCCAGTTAGTGGCTCGCATGCCGTCTAACACAGGAGGAGCCTCGTATACCGACCGGGAAAAATCAGGAGATCACGGTGAACTGACACCGCCATCGGCATATGCTATTCATCCTCGACTGTGCTCAGCCTTGAATAAGTAGCTTATTTGGTGGTAGCAAAGCCAAAACGAGGTATCTACGGTAAGACGACGTATCACTAAGCCCGCACTTTACAACGGACAAAACGGCGAACGAACTAGGAGACACCAGAAGTAAACTGACCAAAAATCAGAAAAGACCAGAGGGAACTACCAGTTGACTCGTTTACTTGTGTGTTTACCCCGTTCCTCGGGCTTTAGACAAGAGTTAGCGCGGTGGAGAAAGTGGAGTGCAGGACGAATTAGAGAAACCACCGTTCACGTTTTGCAAGCATTCGACCACTGTGGCCCTGTTGTACTGGGAACATTCGACTGAAATCGTCACCTTCCGCTGTGGACAACGGACTGGAAAACTATTGTTACTTCATATGACGTCTGGCAACTGTTATCCCAAGCAGCGGACAGCCACACTGGCTTACACAATACCAGAATTATATCTACAACCGACCTGACTTGTCTTCCACAGAGCAGTACCGTTCATTAGTTGTTATCGCGACAACGACAGGATTCATGCCTACACGAAATTGTTCTTGTTAAAGTATTTCAAATAATTACCTGGTCACAACTCTTCTTTTTTATTCGTATAGTATTTGGCCACAACGTTCTCTAGATATGAACTAAATAGACCAGATTCAATCATAGTTAAGATGCTAGACATACAAATATTAGGAAGTATTACCGCACCTCAGAGAATTTAGAGAAGGGCTATTACAATTTCATATTAGCTATATTTCCCACTGTGTTTGTCCTTATTGACCGTAAATGATTCCTCAAAGAAAAGAAAAGAAAATAAGATTTAAAATACAAATAACTACAACAAAAAACTCAAAGTATTAAAGCATCTACTTACGTCATACAAAGACAATCACCTATCAATTTTAATTTTTTTTAACCACACTACAGTCAGTTTAGTGAAACGTGTTACGAGACTACAGTGGTTTAGGATACCACGAGAAGAGTGTAGTGATTCCGCTGATGTCTATCTTTGTGAAGTTTGGAACACGTATAGCTCTGGACGGAATGTCTGCTGCACATTTTTTTCTGGACGGACTGTCTGCTGCGCGTTATTAGATGTAGAAATCCGCTCAATAATGCCTAGAAATATTAAGCTGAATCCTGCTGTCAGGATTCGTCCTTCAACTAGAATTATTATACTTGGAGACCTACGGTTGTCGGGTCAAAACGGGACCGTTCGCGTATAGGAAATTCGAGTGCCTTGAGATAGGAAACGAAAGGTCAAAGGCATCTGAGCGTTCTCGGGAGTGGGAAGCAGGATGACAGAACGATTTAAGGAAGGAAGTACAGAGTGCAGTCTCGTCGACTTTGAGGTCACCGGGTCGGTTAGAGAAGGATGGAGAAAGAAACCGGCCAGGCCTTGTCGAGCCCATCATCCTGGAAATCGCTCTGGATGACTTTAGTTAACCACAGAATGCATAAATCCGAATGCTCAAACGTATTCCTGCTGCGAGGATCCTACATCCTTCCACGTCGATATACACTGACGGGAAAAAACCGCAATAACAAATAATGATTAATATGGAGTAATGAAATTTCGGGAATATATTTGTCTAGATAACATATTTACGTGATTGACATTGCAATATCACAGGTTAACACAAGCGTAACATAAGCCATTGCCAGTATGAAATGCTGGTATGCTAATAACCGATGTAACAGCCAGAATGTTTATTGTAAGCATGCAAACGTGCATGCATTGTGTTTCACAAATGCGAATGACAATTTATGGAATGGACTTCCAAACCCGTTGCATTTGGCCGGTCAGTACAGGGAAAGTTAACGCTGTTTGTGGATGTCACTGGAGTTGTCGTACGATGATGTCCCATATGTGCTCGATTGTAGACAGATCTGGTGATCGAGCAGGCTAATGTAGCATGTCGACACTCTATAGGTCATACTGGGTTACAACAACGGTATGTGGGCGAGCGTTCTCCTGTTGGAAAACACCCCCTGGAATGCTGTTCATAAATGGCAGCACAGCGTGTCGAATCACCAGACTGACGTACAATTTTCCAGTCAGAGTGCGTGGGATAACCACTAGTAGTGCTCCTGCTCTCATACGAAGTCGCACTCCAGACTCCAACTCCAGGTGTAGGTCCAGTGAATCTAGCACGTAGACAGATTGGTTGCAGGCTCTCAACTGGCCTCTTTCTAACCAAGACGCGGCCATTACTGGCACCGAAGCAGAACCAGTTTTCATCAGAAAACACAACAGACTTCCATCCTGCCCTCCACTGAACTCTCGCCGACACCACTGAAGTCGCAAATGGCGGTGGTTTGGGGTCAGTGGAATGCACGCTACATGGCGTCTGGCTCGGAACTGTCCTTTAAGTAACCGATTTCTAACAGTTTAGCAATCATGCTCAGTGGCTACATTCCACAGAGTACTGCAATATCGCAGAACGAACAGCCAGCTTCTCGCAGTCCTTTTATACGACCCCATTCGAACTCAATGAGGTGTTGATAATGGCGTCTTTGTCGGTTTAAAGACATTCTTGATTATCCTCAGCTCATCACGTTCAATATCAAATTGTACTCAAAGCAAACTCGATTTGCTTCCTCATAGTTGCGTCACTAGCGCCACTCCTATGCGACTGGCGAGAAATTTGAATAGACATCATCGTTCAGATGCATAAACACGCCAACTAACTTTCTTATATTTCGCACAACTCCTTGTTGGTGTTGTGGTTTTTTTTACGTCAGTGTATTTGTCATCCTTTGTGACACTGGTCATAAGCTTAACGATTTGTGTCATAGCAGATTATGTATTATGTTACTGCAGCTACCGCTGGTTTAGCCGAGTACGGACAGCATTTGCCCGCTGACAATGCGTCCTGGAGTGGTGACTTTGTTGCCTGGAGCGAGCTCTTGGCGTGGCAGTAAAGTGGAGTGAGCTGGTATGGGTCCGACGTTCTCACTAAATGCGTTTTCTGCATAATTATCCGCGCAGTATTCTGACGATGTTAATGTTTCAGTGTGAAACGGTTATTGTCGTATGGTGATATGCGGTACGTTGCTAACGCTGACAAGTGAACCATCAGACATGTAAATCGTGCATTTTGATGAGTCTTGCGAATGAAGACGCCTGTCCTGAGTGCCTGGCTATCTGCTTTTCTTGCAAGGGCCCCTAGTTTCCGAGAAAATCGAAGTTGAAGTTTTATAGGCACCTTCTACACTCGTAACGTCGGGCATGTTCCGACTGAGCGCGGGTAGCGCAGCAGCTAAGGTTGACGGTTACCACGCTGGCGGGAGGTTCATATTTTGCCTATTTCATCGCACAAAATATCATTAAATAGTAAATGTCTTCCAAAATTATTCAAAAATAGTCATTTTCACAGTGTTAATTTCATTAACAAATCAATCCCTACAGCAAACTTTTTTTCAAATGTCTATTCCGTTTGCTACAGAATAGATCACAGAATCGTCTTACACGCTATCTTTAGCATCCTTCGCTGTGCTACAACAGAACTTCGCGTGGCATTTGTTGCAGAAGCATCCGAAACACTGATCCGTAAAACACCACGCACATTTGATGAAAGGTACTCTACTGCAGGCACACTGATTTTTCAGAAGCGATACCGGATATTATACGGTTCTTTTAAATTCAAAAATTTTGTTTTTTCTTGGCTCAACTTCGATGCGAACCACGCGTACTTGATCATTCCTGTGGAAAGAGGTGCTCTAAACTGGCGCAGAATTAAAGAATGTATTTTTATGGAATCTTTCCTCGAAGCGATTGCTCTATTAGTCTTCAGCAAGCCGGGAGCATTTCGAATCCTTTGCGAAAATTTTAATCTGTCCGTAAAAGCAAACATCACAGGATTAGCAAACCCTTATCGCAAGCGTGGTAGCTGTGAACGTTAAGCCCCTGCGCTACGCTCGGTTGGTCGAAACGTGGCGAACGTTATGAGTGCAGGAAGCGCCCATAAAACTTCAACATAGATTTTCGCGGAAACTAGATGCCGTCGAATGAACAACCACTAGCCAGGTACTGAGAACAGGTGCCCCTACAGCATACCTAAGCCTCATCAAAATCCGTAACTAACAGATCTGATGGATCCCTTGTGAGTGTATTTTTGAAATATTTGAAATGAGCAATAATGTCGGTAATAAAACGTATAATTTGTGATTCGCTCATAACTGTTCTCAATTCAGCCGTCGTTGTCCGCTTCCTAAATGATACCAAAAAAGAAAATAGGTAGTTAAATTACCAAGGTGAAGAGGGGTGAAGCAGCATCGGTTAATATAGCACTCCAGCGGGTCATGTCATACTTCTGAAGACGATTGCACTTCGTCAATCACTGCTGCAACTCTCTCAGCGACAAAACGGTTGTAGCTTTCGTTGTCTTACTTCCTGCTTCAAAGAAAAGATAAAAGCGCCGCTATCTTTTATATAAACATCGGATTCACCCAGAAAAGAATACGCCTAATTGGGATACGTTGTGGCGTCTCAATTAGCAAACACAATGAGCCTTTACCCGGAGTAACTAGCTCAAATGGCATTGAGCGCTATGGGACTTAACATCTGAGGTCATCAGTCCCTTATAACTTAGAACTACTTAAACCTAACTAACCTAAGTACAGCACACACATCCATGCCAGAGGCAGGATTCGAACCTGCGACCGTAGAGGTAGCGCGGATCCAGACTGAAGTGCCTAGAACCGCTCGGCCACTCCGGCCGGCCCGGAGTAACTGTTGAAAGGACGACCAACAACAACTATGCAAGCATTACGACGTTTGAAAAGTTATTTCGCTAAGATATGACGTTGTTGTTATTGCAGGTTTTAAATTTTAAGTTTGATCGTCGAATTTTTATCTGCTCACACCGTTTTGACGTATGATGTTTGACTGCAGCGAATTGCACAGCCAATATTCTAATTAATCTGAAAGTGGAAATTTTAAGCTGTAAATGGTATAAAGTTTACGGATTAGCAAATGTCAGATGGTTCTCCATTGAAGAGGGCTCTCTGGATGTGATAATTGTAGTTAGTCGTAAGATATTAGTGAAATTTATCAGAGAATGTAGTGGTAATGTGAAACAGGGTTGTAATAATGGCGTCGGATGCTAAAACGAAACACGCTGTCCCATATTAGAGCTATCCTTTGTTTTGTGTCACTGTACCATGAATAGGGTATACCCCGAAAAGGAGGAAATGAGACAGAAATAGTGACCCGAAGATATGGTTGAAGAATACTGGATATAAGGGATAAAACTGAAATTCTAAATGAAGCAGAAATATATTTCAGTATACCAGTATAGTATGTATAAAGGTGGTTAGAAAGGTCGTAGATGGAAATATTTTAACGGCTGAAAAATTAGGTAGAAAACTTGTTGCTCTCAATAAATTGGAAAGCAACTTGTTGAATATCGCATATTAATGGAAATGAAGCCTTACAGACTCACTCGTAATGACATAAGGCTCATCAAAACTGGAAAAGAACTTGTTGACTATTGCGTATTGATGAAAATGTAGTTTTATGGAATCACTCATAATGATATAAGTCTCATCACTGGCATGGAATCTGCAATCAATTCAATACTAGAAGAGAAGTTCATAATTACATTAAAAAATTATTTGGCATTTTCTTACAATTTATTTCAAAATGCGCGTATTCAACGCATTACATCTAATCATTCACTGCCGTTCTTCTGGATTCAGTGTGAAAGTGCAGAACATGTTGAGATGGACAGCATTTCTTAGTTCTCCTTGTTCGGCTCTCACGGCCGTGTTTAATGCCCTAATCCGAACTATTATACATTAACTCGTAGAACATGTAAGGTATCCCTTATTTGCAGATAAGAGCGCATTTTACTTTATTTCCAGTTTTGTTATTTCACATATGTGAAGTGAATGTATCAGCACTTCAGTATATACAGAGTAAGGAGCAAACGGTAGCTTCCCACGCTGGCTAGCAGAGGCTGTTGGCCAGGCCATCTGGCGCTTTCAGAGCCAGTGGGATGAGGTGCCGGTGAAGAAATCGCTCGTGATGTCAGCAAAGAGATACGTAGGGAAAGTACATTTATTCGGGTGCGAATCACGTAATTGTTTTTAATAAATATTTCTAACAAAAGTTGCCTTTTGTTACTCAGACATTAGATGGAGTCTACTGGTCATAAATACTATCTTTCAGAAATTTTACAGTGCCAGGAAAAGTTGATATTAATAAATAAATTAAAAACTTTGGCATAATCAAAGATATACAATCTTATACGAATTATATTGATTGTACATTCAGGTTACAGACTGTACGCTGTACTCGGTAGTCGTCGATAGTATGCCTTTCGATGTAGTCATGCGTTAGACGATACTCTTGTATTGTTAATAGTTAGCTTATAATCACTGTTAACAAAGTTCATTTTAATGTGTTTCTTAAATAAACGTGCCATTATTTACACAAAAATCTTCTTCCCACTTCATTACCTACAACATAGACAGCCGTATTCCACTTTCAGAATCCGACGGCACTGGTACGGCTCTGCAAGGGAACACAAAACTCAGAGAGCATCTCCACGTAACAGATAGGAAGAATTCCCATGCGGCGGCTGACTAAGTCAGTTCAAAGGTGGACTGGTTTAATTATCGCAAAACTCGGGTGAGGAAGCATGGCAAGTTATACTCTATGCTCCTTATACCACCATCTACTGGCTCACCGGCTAAACTGACACATTTCTGGAAGTTTAGTACGAATGGGGGGTTCTTACGAACAGTATCCTCTGGGGATGACGCGACCTGTCAAAACAATGATTTATCAAAAAGTAAACATCAAAAAAATTCAAATTAACAAGTGCACTAATGTTTTGTATGAAAAATTTGCTATAGTAATAAGAAATACTGTTTGGTTTCACTATCGATGGGATGACGTTGACTTAGTGAAAATATGGGGCTACTTTCTATGATAAGGCCTGAGGCAGAGACAAATTTTTCCACTCCAGTTTGCCGTTATATTGACGCTCACAGTGTATCTGTTTTCGCAGTCGTCGCAGTCCGTATGAGGAATAATAGCGTGAGCGCAGATTTTCCGCTACACACAGAGCAAGATTAAAGCTATCACTTCCATCTGCAGGTATTACAGGTAAATTCATTACGCAACTATTGTTTTTATGCAATTTATCTAAGTCACTTTAAACATTTCGCTGTCAAATACGATAATCACGATTTTTCCTTTCTGTTGTTTCTTCTGATGACATACTATACAACAATACTATCGTGAAAAAAGCTAAAATATTTTGTTAGTCTTGCCCTATCCTTTTCATTTCATTTTCTGAATGTTAAACCCACTCAGACGACCTCTTAACAATATTTTTGACATTTTTGTGAAAGGAGTCCTCGGCAGCGCAATAAATGTCAAGCGAGCAATTTTTAAGACAAAGAACTCGCTCTTCTGAGAAGCGGCTATTCTAAAATTAGGTTTTCCGTAGTTTCCACTAATCTCATAAGACGAATGCCGACATCGTTCCTTTGAAGAGAACATTGCCAATTTTCCTTCTCTTACCTGAACGTGCACTCTTTCTACAATTTCATCATCGTTGACGGTAAGTTAAAAATTTAATCTTCCTCATCGTCTTCTTTTCATAGCTCGTGTGCACCCACCGTCACCGTCTCTCGGGGAAACATTACACCACACTGTTAAGAGTTCACTCATCATCATCATCATCAACACCATCGTTATCATCATCATCATCGTCATCATAAAAGTCATTTGAAACCCGCTGCTGAATACAGGGCCGTCTAGACTTTCCTATACATCACGGTCTTGAGCTATACGCATGCATGTTGCTAATACAAGCTTTCAGATGTCATCTGTCCACCTTCCATTAGGTCGTCATCTCAGTGTTTTCTTTTCCCGTGGACCAGAGAAGAACTTGCTTGGTCCAGCTTTCATTATTCGTCTGGCGACATATGCCGCCCATCTCCATTTCACTTTCATAATTGCGTGTTCCACTCCGGTCCGTCCCCTGCTCCATTTGTTTGCTTTGCTGCCTCCCCTAGTAATTCCCTACACTCTTCTCCCCATTGCTCGCTGAGCAATCCTCAGTTTCTGATTATTTTTCGCATTAGAAGTGCGTGTCTCACTATCATAGTTCAAAACTGGCAATCCACACAGATTGAAAGCTTCTCGTTTCCGACACATCACACGCTTGGTTTTAGAAACGCCACTTAATTTATCAAAACCACGACAGGCAATTTCGATTTTCTGTTTCGTTTTTTTCGTGCCCGTACAGTTAGCACGAACTACCTTGAACAGTGCACTGCAAACAGACACATATTTTGTTCGGAATGTTGGTTATATACACTGTCAGAATAGGTCTGGGAGGAGAGCTCAGCGACTTCGAACGTGAACGTGTCATTGGTAGTCACTTGATTAACAAATCCAGCCGCGCAGGATTAGCCGAACGGTCTGAGGCGCTGCGGTCATGCACTGTGCGGCTGGTCCCGGTTCGAGTCCTCCCTCGGGTTCAAATGGCTATGAGCACTATGGGACTCAACATCTTAGGTCATAAGTCCCCTAGAACTTAGAACTACTTAAACCTAACCAACCTAAGGACATCACACACACCCATGCCCGAGGCAGGATTCGAACCTGCGACCGTAGCAGTCCCGCGGTTCCGGACTGCAGCGCCAGAACCGCACGGCCACTGCGGCCGGCCCTCCCTCGGGCATGGGTGTGTGTGTTTGTCCGTAGGATAATTTAGGTTAAGTAGTGTGTAAGCTCAGGGACTGATGAGCTTAGCAGTTAAGTCCCATAAGATTTCACACACATTTGAACATTTTGACAAATCCATCAGGGACATCTCAATCCTTCTAAAGCTGACTAAGTTGACCGTTGGCGATGTGATTGTAAAGTTGAAACGCGAAGGGACAACCACAGCTAAAGCAAGAGCAGGCAGACGGACTGGAACTGTCTATCATAGCGGAGGGTAGTTATAAAAAATTGCATGATATAAGCGGAAGGAATCCGTGAGTTCAAAAGTGCTACAAAAGTTCAATTAGCGTAGTGACTGTGCGTAGAGAATTAAAACTAATAGGGCACAACAGCAAAGCAGCTCCTTATGAGCAGCGCGTTTCTTTAATGACTACTAAGTGGAATTTTACAGAAAAAAATATTTTCTACATTTTCGCTGTCCACGCAGCTCTGCGATGGTATCGGATGTGAAGTTCTCGACCTCCGCTATCGGATGTAGAATTGTAGGGTTCTCCTTAATAGGGCAGGCGTGCACTACACGCAGGAAGCGGCTACTAGGGTAGCGGAGTACTTGTGGCGTGCACATGCGGCTTTTTTAGGTTAGAGAATCCGTCCCTTGGGATCAAAGACGACTTGCCTGTTAAATCAGCCACAGTGACCTCAGAGAATCTTGGTCCTCGCAGATCAGAGATAGAACAGATTAATATGATTTTAGTAAATTGCAGGAGCATCCAAGGAAAGGTCCCAGAATTAGTATCGCTTACTGAAGGTTATAATGCACAGACAGTATTGGGAACAGAAAGTTGGTTGAAACCAGACGTCAATGACAACGAAATCCTAAGTTCAGATTGTGATGTTTATCGTAAGGACATGTTATTCGCCAATGGTCGCGGCTTGTTTATTGCAGTAAAATATTCGATAAAATCTAGCGAGGTTATCACGGATTCCGAATGTGAATTAATCTGGGTGAAACTTAGTATCAAAGAACGGTTAGAAATGGTGATCGGATGCTTTTATAGATCACCTGCGTCAGTATCTGTAGTTGTAGAGCGCTTCAGAGAGAACTTGCAAAATATCATTAGTAATTTTCTTGGTCATGCCGTTTTAATAGGGGGTGACTTCAACTTTCCAGGTATAGATTGGGAGTTTTATGCCATAAAAGCTGGTGCCAGAGTCAGGGATTCGTGTGGCATTGTTCTGGATATCTTGTCCGAAAATTACCTTGAGCAGATAGTTAGAGAACCAACTCGTGAGGGTAACGTCTTAGACCTCCTGGCAATAAAACAGACCTGAACTTTTCGAATGAGACACCTATGACGACGGGTCTCGCAAGGAATGTTAAGAAAGGTAGGAAGATATATTTGCTCACCAAGGGCGACAGGACACAATTTCAGAATATCTCAGCAGTCAGGATCAAAATTCGGTGATGAGGGCGAAGATGTGGAGAACAAATGGAAAAAATTCAAAGGCATCGTTCAATATGCCCTAGACAAGTATGTTCCGAGTAAGGTTTTAAGGATGAGAAAGACCCACCATGGTTTAATAGCCGTGTTAGAAAAGCGCTACGTAATCAAAGAGCAAATCACCTCAGATTCAAGAGAAGTAAATACCTAGCTCACAAACAAAAGTTCAAAGAAGCGAAAATGAGCGTAAGGAGAGCAATGAGAGAAGCGTTCAATGATTTTGAAAGTAAAACGTTGTCAACCGACCCGAGTAAAAACTCTAAGACATTTTGGTTGTATGTAAGTAAAATCAGTAAGTGGGTCAAAATCATCATTCATTCTCTCACGACCACACCAACACGGAAGATAAAGAGAGAAGGCCGAAGTACTGAATTCGGTCTTCCGAAGTTGTTTCACTGCGTAAGATCGTAACACTGTCCCTCCTCTCAATCGTCAAACGAATGTCGAAATGGCAGATATTGAGATAACCGATCGCAGAATTGAAAAGCAGCTACAATCGCTTAGTAGTGGAAAGGCGTCAGAACCAGATGAGATACCTATCAGATTCTGTGAAGGTTATCCGAATGAACTTACACCCCTTCTAGCAGCAATTTAGCGTAGATTGCTTGAGCAACGAAAGGTATCTAACGACTGGAAAAAAGCGCAGGTTATACCCGTTTTTAAGAAAGGCCGCAAGACAGATCCACACAATTATAGACCTATATCGTTGACGTCAATCTGTTGTAGAGTTATGGAACATGTTGTACGCTCAAGAATTATGTCATTTTTGGAAAATGAACATCTCCTCTATACAAATCAACTTGGGTTCCGTAAACAGAGATCCTACGAAACTCAGCTCGCTCTGTTCCTTCATGAGATCCACAGCGCAGTGGGCAATGGCTCTCAGGTTGATACCGTGTTTCTTTATTTCAGTAAGGCGTTTGACACCGTCCCGCATTGCCGGTTAAAAACTACAAGCTTACGGAGTATCGGAACAGACTTGCGATTGGATTCAAGACTTTCTTGCAGATAGAACTTAATCCGTCACTCTTAACGGAACAAAATCTACAAAAGTAAAGATAATATCCGGAGTACCACAGGGAAGTGTCATAGGACCGTTGCTGTTTACAATACATATAAATGATCTGGCAGAAAGCGTCGGATGCTCTTTAAGGCTATTCGCAGATGATGCAGTTGTTTATACCAAAGTATCAACGCCAGAAGATAGTAAGAATTTGCATAACGCCGTGCAGAGAATTGATGAATGGTGCAGGCTCTGGTAGTTGACTCAACGTAAATACATAAGAAAAGAATTCCACTACTGTACAGCTACACTATCGTTGACAAACAGCTGGAGACAGAGTCTGCCGTAAAATATCTGGGCGTAACTATCTATCGCGATCTTAAGTGGAATGACCACATAAAACAGAGAGTCGGAAAAGCAGACACCAGACTCAGATTCATCGGAAGAATCTTAAGGAAATATAACTCATCCATGATAGAAGTGGCTTACAAGGCGCTTGTTGGCTCGATTCTTGAGTATTGTTCATCTATCTTGGATCCCTGTCAGGTAGGATTGATAGAGGAGATAGAGAAGATCCAACGAAGAGCGGCGCGTTTCGTCACGGGATCGTATAACTGGCGAGAGAGCGTTACGGAGATGCTAAATAAACTCCACTGGTAGACGTTACAAGAGAGGCATTGTTCATCACGGAGAGATTTACTATTGAAATTTCGGGACAACACTTTTCATGAGGAGTCGGACAACATATTACTCCCCTCATATACATCTCGCGTATTGACCACGAGGAGAAAATTCGAGAAATTAGATTCAATACAAAGGCTTACCTACAATCATTCGCCCCACGCACTATTCGCGAGTGGAACAGGGTTGGAGGGATCAGAAAGTGGTACCGAAAGTACCCTCCGCCACACAACATTAGGTGTCCTGCGGAATATGGTGTAGGTTTAGATGTAGAAAACTGCTGCATGAGGTATGATATTTTAATTTGTTACTTCTTTCCTACTAACTATGTTCATGATACATTTTGCAGAGAGTATTCAAATATACCACTGAATTTCCCAGCAAAATTGTATCATTGTACGATACGTAGCAAAGGAGATATGACGTCAAATACTGAAATTTGTGAAAAACTGTGGCAGCATGTACGACGTTTCAATTTATTACTTCTTTACTAGTATCTCTATTCACAACCAATTTCGCGCTAAGCAGCCACATATACCACTGGATGTACCTGCAAAATTATATCATTGTAGAGGTCATGGTTCATGAGATAGGATTTCATAAACACTGAACTGTGCGAAAATTAATCTGCTGGGCGAAATTCGTTAAAGATACAGGTGAAATACGTGTACAAACACGTGTAACATATGATAAATGTTTGTGAAATATATTTGACACATGCATACACAGGCAAAGTCGTAGCGAAAAAGCTCATCCTAAACTGCTGGAACGATTTCAACACATTCTGTATACATATTAGTTCCATTCTTGAAATAAATACTGTGGGGGCAAGAACCACCAGCCTCCTGTTGGTAACAGGGTGAGAGACAGAAGGGGTAGGAAGAGATGGAAGGTAGAGAGGGGTAGGGGTAGGAGGAGATGGTCACAGGTAGGGGGAGGACAAGATGGACAGACAGAGGAGGAAATGGACAGAGAGATGGGAGAGGAGCAGATGGACAGAGCAAGGAAAGAGGAAGAGATGGACAGAGACAGAGGGAGGAAGAGATAGGCAGAGAGAGGGGAGGAGGAGATTAACAGAGAGAGTGGGAGGAGGAAATGGTCAGTGAAAGGAAAGGGGGAGATGGACAGAGAGGGGGGATAGAAGGAGATGGACAGAGGAAGGAAAGAAGAGGAGAGGAATAGAGAAAGGGGAGAGGAAGAGATGGATAGGGAGAGGGGGAGGAGAAGATGAACAGAGAGAGGGGTAGGAGGCAACAGAGAGGGGGGCGGGATATGGAATTAGAGGCGAAAGAAAGAGATGGACAGAGGGGGGAGGAGCAGATGAACAGAGAGCGTAGGGAGAAGTAGATGGACAGAGAGCGGAGGGAGGAAGAGATGGAAAGAGAGTGGGCTGCAGGAGGTTGACAAATAGGGGGGGGGGGGGAATGGCCAGGGAGGGGTGAAGGGGGAGACGGACAGAGGGGGGAGGAGCAGATGAACAGAGAATGGAGGGAGGAGTAGATGGACAGAGAGCAGAGGGAGGAAGAGATGGAAAGAGAGTGGGGCTGCAGGAGGTTGCCAAATAGGGCGGGGGGGGGGGGGGGGGAGATGGACAGAGAGGGGTGAAGGGGGAGATGGACAAAGACCGGGGGAAGGAGGAGATGGACTAATTGAAGATTTGAATATGAACATACCTGGTTAATGCCGGGCACTCAGCTAGTTCTTAAACAAATTCTTATAATCTACATTTCTAACGTCACACTTGATGAATCTGTTCCTTTGTAGCTTCGTATCTATTTCTACTCTGCATCCTACAAGTCTATGACGAATCGCAATCCTCAAGTGGTTTATAACCTTGTAAAACAATAAACTGGTAGCCAAGATCGCAGGAATTCTGTTTATTCCATGATTACTGGTTTCGGTGAAACTAAAGCCGCTATCATCGGATCTTATGTCATCTCTCTTGGACGCCTATGTGCTACTTACGAAAATTTTGTAAGGCCTGCGTGTTATAGGCAGCTATTAATATCACCATTGTTTGCCTTGATGTTGTAACCTGTATGTGTCCTAAGATCCGATGATGGAGGCTTTAGTTTCGCCGAAACCGGTAATCATGGAATAAAAAGAATTCCTGCGATCTTGGCTACCAGTTTATTGTTTTACAAGCACCTAGGTGGCTCCCACATTAGCGCAATGTGCTCCATGCAAAATGGTTTATAACCATCACATACTGTTCAATTTATTTATTATTCGAAAAAATGCTGCCAGTTTCAGTGTTTAAAAAAAAATAGCCTGGTACCACTACCGACAAACTGTTTCTTGCAGCATCAGATATATATGAAGATAATCTGCTAGTGAGATCAAAACCGGTCATCCCTAATAAAAGAAATAGTGATCCAGACAGTGTTTCTCATTCATCATAACAATTGAGGTCACTCATTTCCGAGACATGACATCAAATGCGAAATTTCATTTTTAGTTCCTTGCCATGTCCACATTCTATTTGGTTCCTTCTGAAAAAGTTTGTTAAAGACAAACACGTTGCTCTAACGGCTAAATTCAACTAACGTAGGACTGCCGTCAATTCTGGCATTCGAATCTTCAAACTGAAGCGTTGTGTTCGTTACTTTTCGTCCTATTTTCTGATTAAAAGGCTACATTGCCATCCTGCAGTGCAACTTACTATAATTTGCCATCTTCTGCAACTCTTCATAGGAGTCTTCTGTTCCTCATAACAGAGTTATCACGTTGCTGCATAGACGTCAATGATTTCACCTCAATAAGCGTATACGATTTTCAGAATGTTTCACTGATTTATTCTTTAGAAAATTTGACCTGTTGTGATTTTCTGTTTCTACCACATTGTGCGGTGCCGTTTCTGTATATTTTTTACCCGGTTTTCAGGATACGCCATTCGGCCACCTACATAGTAAATAGACACGAAGCAAATATATCAAAATGATACATAATAGGTAAATATGCAAATGTGGTAATCAGATTCCAACACTAAAATCATTGCTTTGCACCTCTTATAATTAGGCTACTTTTGCTTCGACTAGGAACTTATATAACGTCCTATATATTAAAACGCCTTTTAAGGATGACAGTACAGGAACCGAGATACAGCATTTTTAGAGTGCTTCTCTGGGAAAAGAAACGTATATCCGGAGCTCACAGGCCACTAACTTTTAATTTTCTAGTATTCTCACTCGACCGCTCCGTATGGACATAATCACTGAAACCTCAGTGCCCTCATATAAGAAAACCGTTTCTACTTAGTGAGGATCTACCCTCTGGAGATAGGAAATTCATAAAGATTCTATAAGCTCGGTCTCTTGTTGGTTCTGGCACCCCATCACCCATTTTCTTACTGCAGGAGAGCGCGCCGTCACTTTGAACAGTCCGGCGTGTGCGGGGCAGCGTTGTTTCAGACACAGGCCAGTAAGGAGTTCCTTTATTTTTTGAGCCTTCGCGCCGGCCCCCATTTCAGGGAGCAGCGCGAGTGGTTCCTCAGAATTTGCGCAGCGGCCGTAAAGCCCGAATGGGCGAGCTGCTGTAAATCAGACTATGACAGATGACGAGCTCCAGGAGTATAAATACCACGCCTCTCTCCGGAACGATATAAAACGTGGACAAAGACGGTGCCGTGTTTAGTTTGCTGTCTCTCAGTACGCACGCAGCGTACCGCGGGGTGCAGACGCTCTAACAGAAATAACATGTGCTCCAACTGCGCGCACACCACCTGACACGTGCCCCCTCCACAGTGCAAATAAATACTGCTCTTGCTTTTATAACAACAATAATATTAATAATGCCGACCTACATGGAGGCCGGGTAATGTCGTCAGCTCGTGAAGTGAAGGTCTGGCATTCGATTCGCGCCTCCCGTATTTATTTATTTATCCTCGCAAGCTCAAAGCTAACCGAAAAGTCCCATTCTTACATCTAATCAGGCATACTTCATACTTTATCATTACGAGGGCTGTTCGGAAAGTAAGGTCCGACCGGTAGCGTAATGGAAATCACAGTGAAAATTAATTTTTTTTTTATTTTCGACAGTTAGCTGCACATTCCAGCTACTTCTCTACGTAGTCACCGCCCTGACTGAAATATTTGTCGTAGCACTGCATCAATTTCCCAACAACCTCGTCATAGAACACAGCCACCTGTGCTTTCTGCCAATTCTCTATGTTGATCTGCAGCGCGTTGTTTATGCCAAAAAATTGTCGTCATAGCCAACGGCTAACACAGAGATGAAAATCAAAGGGAGCAAAGTCCGGGTGGTATGGTGGGTGATGAAACACTTCTCACTGAAAATGCTGCGGGAGCGTTCTCATTCCCCCTGCAGTGTGCGGCCCAGAATTTTCACGAAGAGGGACATGCACGACAGTTACGTTGTGTGGGCTCAATGAAATCAGGCGAAATCTCTGACAGACACTCATACTTGCTGGGGGACAACAATTTTCTAGCCATCTTTGCGTGCTGACTGTGCGCTCAGCGCTGAAAAGAGCGATGTGAAGCGATTGACGGGAATATTGGAGATTCTGGCCGACGCATCTACACAAAGCTTCATCAGATTTTCAGTGTGGTTTCCATTTCGCGACCGATCGGACCTTACTTTCCGAATAGCCCTCGCACATTCGTTACGACTATCGTGTAACAACAGATCTTACTCTTGGAAATAATAAAAGCAGTAGAGGAAAATTCGAAGAATATATTAAATGACTGAGAATATTTACAATATAAAGCAATATTGATAAATGCGAAAATAGTGAATTTCAACATAGTAGTGGAACGAGAACGCCTCTTTGCCGATAAATCCCAAGTACTGAACCATGAAGTACACAAACTAGAAGTATTAGAAATAAGGATTATGAATTAAGTTTTAGTTCCAATGGGAAGCAGATAAGCCTAGAAATTAAGAGGTATTGCAAAAATATATCAAAATAAGGAAAAAATAAGAATAAGGAAAGGAGAACTGTTATCTTTTCGTCATTAGGCTTGAAAATCAGATTTTTAAGTATCTGTGGGACAAGGAATTAACAACTAGGTAAACCCGAGACAGTGAAACGTTTCCCGAAGGAAATTGTTGAAATTATAGGCTACCATTTGAGAAGCGACATGATAACCGGTGCAACGTGATCTGACGAAAGAAAAAAAGAGACAGATGGAAAACATAAAAGAAAATCAGACGAGAATAAAAAAAGTAAATGAGAAGATCGTGGTCCCCAGCTAGCCATAATGAAAATGAATCCGTAGCGGATATAGTATTAAAATAATACTGTTCATATTCAAATGTTAAAAGCACGACTGCAGAAATAATTTACAGCAATATTTAGTTTCTGTGGCAGCAATGGATGTGTGAGAATAGATATGAGAGAGAAATGCTTCGACTTCTTGTTGCGTGCAGCAAGGAATATAACTGTGCATAGATTGCAGCGCTGCTTATTTTACATGCGCAAAGCAGCAAGGCAGAAATAGTATGAGAATGTTTTCCCTCTGTGGATGGGCACAACGAAAGTAGATAAGTGAGATCTTAAGTTGCGATCATGTTGAAGTGACAGGTACATTATCTGGGAGGCGAGGTACTCAGGGCCATGCACGCTGAAAAGTTGATACAGTGGATGGTTGTCATGTAACTTGTCTGATCATAATCATTCTAACTTGGCATTTGAGGCACCGACATAGTCAATCAGGTCGGATTTGCACACGTTACGGACACTAGCATTGTTAGGTAGGTCTATCCGGTGACGTGTGGAGTAACAAACCGAACGAATTACTCTATAACAGTCCGCAAAAATCTAAGTTATCTTAATTATAGGACGTTCGGTAAAGGAACTTATTCAACCTCGAATGTTTATCGCTAGGATCCATCTTCGCACTGCAAAATAATAACATGTGTTGAATACAGATGAAATGAATGCGACCACAAATGACTGCTGAGATGGCTCTTCGGCCTATGTTGCCAAATCACAGCGGATTTAACCAGTCTGCTAGGAATTTTTCTAGACGAAGTCGACAGCATTAGGCAAATAAGATAAGAGAATATCAGAGTGTTTATAAAAAGCTATGATACTGTGTAGTTGACATTCTACTTTAAAATTAATAATTCGCCACAGAATTCTAAACAATAAAGTGACAGTAGTTTTACTGATAGACTATAAGAATGATTTGACTCAGAAGATAGACAAATCTGAGATAAAACTATCAGATAATTTTTCAGAATGAAATTTTCGCTCTGCAGCGGAGTGTGCGCTGATAAGAAACTTCCTAGCAGATTAGAACTGTGTGACGGAGAACTTTTAGTTTAAGCAATATTAGCAAATATTATCCACGAAATCGCGACAAACACAACATTAAAACTAAAACTTAAGCGAAAAAGATCGATCATGCCACTACGACCAGATGAAATAAAAATTAATTTAAGATACAACTATGTTCGGGCCTGAGCCTATCGTCAGATGGTACTTTGACTTCTTTGGAAGTTTCACATTTTTGTCCTAAAATTTACCTAAGTTTTGCGATGCACAGTTTACAAAAGGTTTTGCATTTGCGTCCTAAAATATAACAGTTTTTGCGATTACAAATTTTTACACCTACATGTGCTCTATACACTGTACTTACTTCCTGAAAAGCCCTCCTTCAGATATTAAGTACAATGTATAGAGCGTATATGTGTAAAAATATGTAATCACAAAATCTTTGTTATACTTTAGGACGAAAATGCAAAACTTTTTGCAAACTACGCATCACAAAACTTTGTTGTATTTTAGGATGCAAATTTAAAACTTACAAAGAAGTCAACGCTACCATCTGACGATGGACTCAGGCCCGAAACTAATAATGGCACAACAAAATCAGTTCAAAATACTTGTGGCTGGTTGCATTATTTCCTACAGTGTAATTTACGAAAAATGTTGCTGTGTTCTCTACCCAAAATGGATAAAATAATAAAATTAACTACGGTAAATTTTCTGCGAATGATTTTGAGTTAGTTTCAGTGAAGGCAGCGTACACAATCACCCAGCTACATCTTTTAGGAATAACAGGCAACTGACAGGACTTAAAATGTCAACCGAAAAAGAGTTCGTGTAACATATAAAAATGCACCTAAATACACGGAATTAAAAACGGGTAAGACAGAAAAGGTGGGAGAGTTCAAAAACCTCTGAGAAACAGTACAAGAAAATGAATTAGAAAACTCTTCAATAAATGAACAAATCATCTAAATGGAAAGAGCCTAAGGCTTAACTAGCACTATCTACGATAATAAATACGTCTGTAGGAGGCCACTACAACATGTTGTTTGGAACAGATTGTCTACATTACTTGAATAATGATAATTAAAATCAACAGCTGTATTGGAATCCAACGTCGTTTATTCAACACATGCTACCAGTTTTGACGCCAAAAGGCGTCTTCAGGCCGCAAGCGAAACCTGCCATCAACAACAGCATATGTTCAGCGTGGCCAAAATCAACTGGATTCCGTACCTTCGTAACAGTAACAATCCCGGTATGGTCAGACGGCAGTTGTGGTCTGACGATATTGGGCTTGTTACTACTACGAAGGTACGGAATCCAGTTGATTTTGGCCAGGCTGCACACGACTTTATTCGTTTCACATGCTACCGCACATGTTTCCATTTGAAGACTCCGTTGGTCTTTGTCATTGCTGCTGTGGATGGCAGGTTACGATTAAGGCCTGAAGATGACGCTTTTTGGCGTCGAAATTGACAACATGTGTTGAATAAACTACGTATGATTCCAATACAGCTGTTGGCTTTAGTTTTTATTATTGAAGTACTTCATATCCGGCCGCTATCACACTTTTCTTACCAGAGATTGTCTAGACGTACGTTATTGCTTATGAATTACCCAGAGGCTATCCTGCTGACAAAATTGCAACAGCATGAAGGCGGCATATAAGAGACGTCAAACTTGCGTCAAATGTGCCACATACTCGTGTAAGCAAATGATTAGGAATTGACGCTACCGTACTAAATAGGAAGGAGTAAAGCGAGCTACATACGAAAAGATTACTCTCACTTGCTAATTCAGAAACCGCATTTGAACGTTGGCTGTTTCTGAGAGGATCGTCTTAAGCCTCATGTAAGAAAGAGAAACATGTCAGAATTGGACAGTGGCAGGATGATGATCTACTTAGACTGTAGTTTATAGATCTAAACTACTGATGCTCTCGTTGGTCGGGATTTCACGACTGTCACTCGAATATGAAATCGATGGGTTCAACAGGGACATAATCAACGCCACGGAGGATCTCAACGGCCGCGCGTGACGAGCGACCCAAAGGACAGACATATTGTTCGCCAGCATCATATGTGTGCGGGTATGTGAGTGCATATGTGTGATATGTGTCAGCGAATATGTGAAACAATGCATGAATGAGGGGCAACTACCAAGCAGCTGCTGTTAATGGAATCAGAATCTCGTCGATTTGAATTACGAGGTCAGAAAAAGGTGTAAAATAAACGGTGTATAGTGTAAGGTACATTACAGTGCGCAAGAGGAAGGCACTGACGCGTTACTCGAACAGTGTTAACTACTTTCAAACATTTTAAAATATGTGCAAAATTTACAACCAAAGGTAATCGGTCGTCTGCCAGCTAGTTTGAGTGTGAGTGACAGTGGACATAAAAGGACGCGAGTGGTAGCAGCAGACGCAGTAATAGGCTAGAGGAAGTCGGCGTCATGACAAAAGTTTGTGTTGCAACAAAGAAGATTATGTCCCTCATGCAGAAGGCCTAGAGGTGACTAAATCTATTGATATGGCCGAATGACATCGTCATCCGAAAACAGAAATGCCAAAAGAAATTATATAAAACAAAAGTTTCTTTGTTTCTACGACTGCCATATTCATGAGTATAGACGAGAGTGTGAACACGGCGAGAGAGAGAACAGTGACACTAGGGCTGTGATGTGTCGTCCGTCGCTGGTTGTTAAAGAACACACGTATGTCCTCACAAATATCCACATAAATATTCAAAATCGTTCTTCCGTTTGTCTTGCTGTTATTGTCTTGTTTCTGTTACCTTTTCACGTTTAGTTTCGCTCAGTCTTGCTTCTGCTTTGTTTTGTTGCGTTCACTGTATAGAAATATGTTTATCCTGTGGAATGCACGTGTGTATGAGGTGACATCAACTGTACAGATCCCAAGGTATACAGTAAGCAGATATTACGAAAAACATATCCACTATTGGAGCTAACTTCAGCGCTACAATTCCTGTCATAGTTGGTGACGTGAAGAAAATACGTTGAGCAGCAGCATTCCATATGCCTGTTGAAATGTCTGCGACATTGCTTCCTCCTTAAGAGAACAGCGTCTCGTTGTTACGTCCTCCTAGCCCGGGAACGAGTCATCGGTCCTGCGTACTTTGACCCCCGATGACTGATGTTCGCCCTGGCGGTGATCTTCTTAGAACTTCCTTTGCCGCTACGCTCTTCGTCACCTTTCCGCTTGTTGCCTGTCGCTGGAGCTTCGAATTTACCCTGGGTTGCAGGATCCTTATAAGGCTTAATTTGAATGATGTGGCCCGTATCTCTGATCTTTCGTCGTCTTGTGTCGGGGTCGAAATCTTCAACTTTATAAGTAACATCAGACAACTGTCTTACAACCTTATCAGGTCCAATGTAGCGCCTGATGAGCTTCTCAGCGAGACCAACCTTCCGAACAGGAGTTAAGATCCAGACGAGGTCACCAGGCTGGTAGACAACAGGGCGGTGGCTCGTGTCATACCTTCGGCGATCGTTTTCTTCAGCCTGCAGCGTGCGGTGTCGAGCTAACTGCCGAGCTTCCTCAGCTCTGGTTAACACCTGGCCGATGTAGTCGTCGTCCAAGTAATCAGGATGTAACGGAAACACAGTGTCCATCGTCGTAGTCGCTTCACGCCCATGCACCAGGGAAAATGGCGTAAATCCTGTGGTGTCTTGTTTGTCGGTGTTGGAGGCAAACGTCTCGAAAGGTAGCACCTCATCCCAGTTGCTCTGCTCAACGTTGGCGAACACTGACAGCATGTCGGCCAAGGTCTTATTAAGGCGTTCAGTAATCCAGTTAGTTTGCGGGTCAGTCGCCATGTGATTAGTAATGTTGCACCGAAGGTTTATCTCTGTCACAAGATTCAATTGAAAAACTTTCCCACTATCCGTAATTGTGCCTCGAATGCTTCAGCTGTTTTCACTGCTTTTGTTATGGCATAGCGTGTCGGATAATCAGTGCAAACAATAATCCATTTATTGCTGCTAGCAGACGTTGGAAATCGTGCTAGGAGGTCAATCCCAACACGCTGGAAAGGCGTTTCAGCTGGTGGGATTCTCCTCTGGCACCCTCGACAGTGCGACACATAGTGACGGACATTCCTTAATAAACCTGGCCAGAAAAATCTCTTGCGCATCCTATCGTATGTCTTAATAAATCCTAAATGTACGGCCTCAGGTGTGATATGGGATTTCTGTAGAACATCTAAGCGCATATGTTTAGGAATCACTGGTAGCCATCTCCTTCCAAACGGATCAAAGATTTTCTTGGAAAGTAATCTATTAACTACCTTAAGCTGTCCTTTCGCATCCTCTGGCTGATTTAAGGCAAGTATAATTTGAGATATCTTGGCGTCCTTCTTCTCCTCAGCGGAGAGATCCTGGAGTGCAGCGAGACAGTCACTATCTTCATCAAAGTCTTGGTGGTCCTGCACAGGATTTCTTGAGAGACAGTCGGCATCTTTGTGTTTTCTTACACTTTTGTACGCTATGGTAATGTCATACTCTTGAAGACGTAGTGCCCACCTGGCGAGTTGTACTGTTGGATCCTTAAGACCTGTCAAGCAACAAGGTGAATGATGGTCTGTAACAACTGTGAATGGCCTTCCATAGAGACACTGTCGAGATTTGCACATGGCCCAGATCGCAGCAAGACATTCTCTTTCTATAGTTGAGTAGTTTCTCTCGGCTTTTGTAAGTGTCCTAGACGCATAGGCTATAACCTTCTCTTTTCCATCTGAAATTTGCACCAGAACAGCACCGATTCTATACCCACTGGCATCTGTGTGTAGTTCTGTAGGTGCTCTCTCATCATACAGACCAAGTACAGAGTCAGTCGTCAGAGCTTTTCGCAGCACATCGAAAGAGTCTTGTTGAGCACCACCCCAGATAAATTTAACATCGGCTTTTAACAACTCTTGGAGTGGCCTGGCTTTGATACAAAAGTCTTTGATAAAACGACGGCAATAAGAACATAATCCGAGGAAGCTTCTCAAATCTGTAATACGTTTAGGAATAGGAAATTCCGTTATAGGTCTCACCTTTCCTGTGTCTGGCCGGACACCTTTGTTTGACACAAGGTGTCCAAGTATTTTTATTTATTTTGCTCCAAAGAGACTCTTTCTTGGATTAAGTTTCAGTCCGCCTTGTTGGAGACACTTAAGAATGGCCTCAGTCTTTTTATGTGTTCGTCAAATGTCTCTGAGAATACTATAATGTAATCTAAATAACAAAGACACATCGTCCACTTCAGGTGACTTAGAAGATTATCCATCATCCGTTCAAAAGTTGCTGGTACATTACACAAACCAAATGGCATTACCTTAACACTCATACAGGCCCTCAGGGGTGATGAATGCAGTTTTCTCACGATCAGCCTCATCTACTTCGATTTGCCAGGGTTGAGAAAACTTAGCCCCCTTCAGACAATCGTCAATTCGTGAAAGAGGGTAAACGTCCCTTTTAGTTATCTTATCAAGCTTCCTGTAATCAACAGAAAAGCGCCAACTGCCATCCTTCTTCCTGACGAGAACCACTGGTAACGACCATGGGCTCTGCGAAAGCTGAATGATGTCATTCTGCATCATTTTCTCTACCTCGTCGGGAATTATTCGACGTTCTGTTGCTGACACAAGGTATGCTCTCTGGCATATTGGTTGATGGTCTCCAGTCCTAATCCGGTGCTTCACCGTCGATTTGTCTAATTTGCTCTTCACCTGTGGATTTAAGCATTCAGAGAACTCTCGAAGAATGACAAGTAGCTTCTTCTGTTGTTTCTTAGTGAGATATGGTGACAGTCGAGCTAGAAGATCTTGTCTCGTAGTGGTAGCGCTAATTTCGCCCACATACTCGGCATGGGAGGTTTCTATGACGCTCAGCTGTTCTGCAATTAACAGCTCAGCGTTTGCTACGCACATGCGTCTTGGAAGGATCTGCGGTTCTCGGCGACAGTTAACTATCCACAATTCACAGAATCCGTTCTTAAACGAGACGACAGAGGCTGGGATGACCAAGTTATTCTTCAGTGGTATATTTCTCTTACATTCCACTACAAGATCCATGGGCTGATGCATGGCACCACACATGACAGTTACCTTTCTAGCGCTGACTGCAGGAATGATCACTTCATCCACCACACATAGTCTCCACACACTCGGATGCGCATCTTCCTGTCCACAGTATCTCATCTCGTCTAGTATAATCTTCTAACGACCGCAATCTATAATTGCCTGAGAAGCTTTCGAAAAGTCCCATCCGAGAATGACGTCATGACTATACTCTTGTAACACGATGAATTCTAAGGGCTGTGTATGGCCACTTATAAACACACGAATGGTACGTCTTCCTGTAGGTTTTACATATTTCCCATTAGCCACCTTCAGCAGAAATGTTTTGCTGTCGACGAATACGGTTTTCTGCAACTGGCGACGGCACTTCTCCGAAATGACTAAAGTGATGCTCCGGAGTCTACAAGAGCTTGGGCTGGTCGGCCATCCATGAGGGTATCAACTAGTGTCCTATCATTTTTGTAGTGATCGATGGCGGAGGATTTTTCTATTCGGCGGCCTCACCTCCAAGGAAGATCGCACCCTTTAGTTTTCCATGTTGCGGCGGCTAGGTGATCGGCTGGAGCTTCTAAACGGTGATGGAGACCTTGATCGGCGTGTTGGGGAACGTCCTCTCCAGCGGCTAGCTTACGGCGATGGTGACATACGTCGTCTTGCATCCACATCTTCCTGTTCATCTTCGTCGTCCCGGAGTTGGCGTCGGCTCAGATCGGTCTGCTGTCTTCTGGCGCAGGCGTCATCAAATATCCGCCGCCTTTGTCGACAATAGCGCACCACTTGTCCCGGTCGTCTGCAGTGGGAACATACTGGTTGGTAATCTTGAGTCCTCCAGACATCAGTCTTTCTTGGTGCCCAAACAGGTTCCTCATGCGGCATTGTAGGAACGTAACTTCGCCTGGGTCCTGACTTTTTCACCGTTTTAAAGGGAAATGAAGGACGGGAGATTGGGTTCAATGTCTGTTCAACTTCCTCCCTTATGACCTCTTGAAGCATCACGGTTTTTTGCTCACCGTCCAATACAGGTGCCTTCTGAACTTCTCCTCTCTCACTATCTGACGAAGAACACTTGCGAAATCAGTTTCTTCCTCCATGACAGACATCGATACGACGTTTGGAAGCCGTTCAAACTCCTTGCGTGTAGTTCTTTTTTGATGAATTGTATCGATGTACTGGCACCATTGTATGAAGTCGTCTGCTGTCGAAACCTCCTTCAGGACTAGGGCTTCATACATATCCTCAGCAACACCGTTCATGAGACGTCCAAACTTATCTTCCTCCTTCATGCTAGGATCTACTATTTTATACAGCTCCAAGACGTCTTGAATGTATTATGCTGTGGTTTCTCCTGGACGCTGTGCCCTGCACTTTAATTTATCTTCAGCCTTGCACTCCTGTCGTTGTGTGTCGCCGAAATACTTGAGCAGTTCCGTCTGGAATACTTCCCAGATTCTGAACTTCTCCTCGTTGTTCTCATGCCATTGCTTGACAGTGCCCTCCAAGTAGAAAAATGCGTTTGCCAAACACACGGTGTCATCCCATTTGTTAAATTTGGCTATACGCTCGTATACCTTCAGCCACTTGTTTGGATCTTGGCCACGGTCCCCAGAGAACCCGGAATGATGTATCATGTGGTGGCACACAGTTGCTGTCATCGTAACGTCCCCTTCTTCTTCTATCTCCGATAGATTGCGATCTGCTGAGTATGGCTCGAACTCGGATTTCACGCCACGTAAATGGTGGCTCTATCGTGGCCTGATGGGAGTCACCGTGTCGTCGATAATGTGCGCTATCACAAGTTCCAATTCCCAGCGTCTCCACCAAAGTCATGTGACGTAGAAGGAGGAGGAATCAGATGAATGATCGAACACTAACATTCCAGCACAGTGATTCTTGATATTTGTGGATACTTCTAGAATGTCCTCGAACCGAATACAGAAATTAAAATTGTACAGTTCAGGGGAGTAATGAACTCATGACCCTCCATGCAACAGTCTAGTATCATAACCGCTACACTACAGTGACGGTGCTGCTTACTTTCTTCTGCGACAATATATTGATCGAACTTTGAGGCAAACTGGTCAATGCCTTCATGGAAAAAATTAATTACAGTTGCCTCGAAGACATAATTGTACTCAGGCGTGCATTTTTTCGTCCGAAAAAAATTGAAGCCCACGAAAGTCTTTTTTCACGTCTCCAAAAATATGGAAATCGCACTGGGAGAGATCGGGACTGTATGGAAAACGTGTGAGAGCTTCCCAGCGAAACTTCTGCAGGGAAGTCGAAACGACATTGGTAACATGTGGGCGGGCATTTTCCTGGAACAGAATGATGTCATTCGTCATCATTTCTGGGCGTTTAGAGTTGATGGTACACTTTTACAAAGTGTGCACAGACCCCTATGTGTTAATTGTGGCGCTGTGTTCCGCAAAGTAAATGAGCAGTTAAAGAAAAAGGTCATCATGACTTTCTCGGAGATGGTGTTCCTGTTGTTTCGACTATGCTGCACAAGTTTCGCTCGGAAACCTTATGCATCCTCCAGGCACTCGTGGTCTCTCCCCATGCGATCTCCACATTTTCTAATCCCTTAAGAAAGACATTCGTGGTTGTCGATTTCTTTCGGACGAAAAGGTGCACGCCTGGGTAGAGTCGCAGTTCAGTAGGCAATAACAAACATTTTTCTATAAAGGCACAGACCGTCTTGTTTCACTGCGGGATAAATGTGTTAACCGTTATGGCATTTACTTTTGAAATAATAAATACTTTACTTACTTTTTTCTGTCTGTTTCGTTTTCTTTTGACTGCCCCTTATACTCCTCTACTTTGCGGTTCTCATTTCAGTAAGAGTAGCACATCATCTAAATTATGTTTTTGATCTGTAATCTTCTGACCCTAAACTTCTTGCATCGTACATCTTATTTGTTATTTATTTGTTTATTCATTTTTAATTTTTGCAATTTGTGCGCGTATTTATTAGACTAATCTGTTCCCAGTAGCATTTATACCTCTAATCTTGAAATCTTAAGCAGCAGCATATTGTTTTTAATTTTCGTCTTTTTCGATAAAAACAATCGATGCAGCCCTCTGTGTTTATGCCTAGTATGTGTCTGGCGATGGTCTACCAACGGTCTTCGTAGAAATGACAGAATTTCGTTTTTCTCTGTTCTACTGCTCATTTCGTTCCTCAGACAGAACATGCATTCATTGTTAAAAAAAATCCATGCCTCTTTTCTTACCGGATGGAGAATCTGGTTAGCCAGCGACCGAAACATAGAGTTCTTGATCAGTTTGACGCTCACTTAATTTTTTTTTTATCTGCTACGAGGTGCGTTCAATAACTATTCCGCTTCAGCCCCTATAGTTTCACGAAGTTCCGATAGGTGGCGACGCTATACGTAGCCTTCAAAATGGAGTCTGCATCGGATGTGCGTTCCAAGCAGAGAGTGTCATTGAGTTTCTTTTGGCGGAAAACCGGAGCATCGCACATATTCATAGGCGCTTGCAGAATGTTTACGAAGACCTGGCAGTGAAACAAAGCATGGTGACTCTTTGGGCGAGGCTTCCGTCACCATCGCAACTATGTCTCGCAAACCCGTCCGATCTCGCGCTTGCCGACAGACCGCAGACAGCTGTGACTCCTGCAACGTTGGACTTCAGCTTGTTCGTCAGCACAAAAATGCAAATGAACTTCTCTTCCTCCATTGCAATGGTAGACCTCACACAAGTCTGCACACACGAGAGGAGCTCAAAAACTTAATTGGACTGTTATTCCTTATGCATCCTACTGCCCACATCTCGCATCTTCCGACATCCATCTGTATAGCCCAATGAACTATGCCCTCCGCGGGAAGCAGTACGTCGGTGATGTGGAGATTATTGACGCAGCAAGTCGTTGGCTCCTACGTCGACCAGTAGAGTGATACATGCAGGCATACAGACCCTCCCAGTAATGTGGCGTAAGTTCGTCTCATTCAGCGGGGATTATGTTCAAATATAGGGTATTGTGGCCCAAAGAATGAGGAATAATATGGTGTATTGGAATCCTGAATAACAGCAATCTGAATTCAGAACATCAAGGTGTTCGATGGATTAGTAAACACCCCTCGTATTTTTTTTTTTTTTTTTTTTTTTTTTTTTTTTTTTTTTTTTTTTTTTTTTTTTAGTTTGGTTTCGAGCAGGGGCAATTTCGCCAGATACGATTAAACAACATATTGATACAAACAGGAGAATGCTATGATTTCATGACAAGATATATAGCATGATTAAATGAGGTAAGCATTCAATGAAGTACACTGACGGAAAAAATCGCAGCACCAATATAGAGTAATGAAATTTTGTGAATATTTTGTCGAGGTAACATATTTAAGTAATTAACATTGCACGATCATAGGTTACTATAAGGACCAGATAAACCACTGTAAATGTGAAACACTGGTACGTTGACAACATTATAATCGCGAGAATGGAAATGGAGAGTGCAAGCATGCAAACGTGCATGCATTGTGTTGTACAGGTGCCGGATATTAGTTTGTGGGATAGAATTCCATGCCTGTTGCACTTTCTCGGTCGGTACAGGGAGGTTAATGCTGGTAGTGGATGACACTGGAGTTGTCATGCGATGATTTTCCATACGTACTCCATTGGGGACAGATCTTGTGATCGAGCAAGCCAAGGTAACGTGTCGACAGTCTGTAGAACATGTTGGATTTCAACAGGGGTATGTGGACGACCGTCAACCTGTTGGAAAACACTCCCTGGAATGCTGTTCATGAATGGCAGCGCAACACGTCGAATCGCCAGATTGACGTATAAATTTGCAGTCAGGGTGCATGGGATGACCACGAGAGTGCTCCTGCTCTCATACGAAGTCGCGACCCAGATCATAATTCCATCGTGTCTAGCACGCAGACAGGTTGGTTGCAGACCCTCAACTGGCCTTCTTTTAACCAACACACGACCACCATTGGCAACAAGGCAAATCCAGCTTTCATCAGAAAACACAACGGACCCCCACCCTGCCCTCCAATAAACTCTCGCTTGACACCACAGGAGTCGCAAATGGCGGTGGTTTGGGATCAGTGGAATGTACGCTACGGGGCGTGTGGCTCGGAGCTGTCCTTCAAGTAACCGATTTGTTAACATTTCGTTGTGCCACTGTGGTACCAACTGCTGCTTATATTACTGCTGCACATGCAGTACGATGCGCTAGAGACATACGCCGAACACTATGGTCCTCGCTCTCGATACTGTCACGTGGCCGTCCAGAAACTGGTCTTCTTGTGACCCTACATTTTCGTGACAACAGCTGGCGGCAGTCATGTACAGTGACTATATTCCTACCAAGTCTTTCTGTAGTATCGCGGAACGAACATCTAAGTTCCTCGTTCAAACTCAGTGATGTTTTGACAATGACCTCTTTGTCACCTTAAAGACATTCTTGACTATCAACTCACCACCTCTAATCTCGAAGGTAACTAACGCACACGACCGATACAGCGTGTATTAAAAGCAAACCTGATTTCCGTCGTCATAGTGACACTACTAGCGCCACTCTTACGCGACTGGCGCGAAATCTGAATAGATGTTATCTTTTAGACGTAGAAACACGCCTACCAACTTTCTTGTGCGTCGCACAACTCCTTCTTAGTTCTGTGATTTTTTTTTCAGTCATTGTACATGAGACAAGCTGATTCTTGAGACAAGATAACAGCAACACGCCACTTTTTATAATGGTATTTGTTCACAAAAGTAGTGCCGTTACCGGTTTCGAATCATCAGACGGTTTGTATTTTTCTTGTAATTTACTTTACTTTTCACTTTTTATTCCAGAATGTGGTGAAAATTCCTTGGGTGATTCCCTACAACCAAATCATGACGCGAGAAACTGTCTATTTAATTGCAATTGTGTCTCACAACGATTTCAAACGATGTAAACAAACTATTATAGTGAAAATTCTTTAGTTACTTACTTAAGTAAGCAACTTTCGTTGCAGTATCTTCCCCAACGTTGGCAGTAGGCTAATGGGCTGATACCTGCCTCGAAGTGCCAGGTTCCTTCCTCTCTTGGCGACAGTAGTGGTCTTCACTGTCTTCCATTTCGTTGGAAAGAACCGATTAAGGAGACAGCATTTAATAATACGAGTTAACAGAATGATTGCCTTGTTGGGGAGGTGTTTGAGGTTGGCGCGGTCCTGGCCCAGTGACGAGTTGTTTGTATGTCTGATGATGTTCTTAACCTTGGCGGGGACGGTAAGTAGTGGTCTCTCTGCAGTTGGCGTTTGGCGTATTTCTGCGATGCAGCATCTGATGCGTTCTTTTCCGCGGATATCCACAACATCCTGTGGAAGAAGAGCCGTCATTCGCTATTCATAAACGTTTGCATAGAGTTCGGCTTGGCCGAACGGATTATATACAAGGTTCAAATGGTTCAAATGGCTCTGAGCACTATGGGACTGAACATCTATGGTCATCAGTCCCCTAGAACTTAGAACTACTTAAACCTAACTAACCTAAGGACAGCACACAACACCCAGCCATCACGAGGCAGAGAAAATCCCTGACCCCGCCGGGAATCGAACCCGGGAACCCGGGCGTGGGAAGCGAGAACGCTACCGCACGACCACGAGATGCGGGCTATATGCAAGGCCGTCGGGTCCTCTTATCGCACGTTTAGGTGGGTTTGGCTGTTTGAGCTCATTCTTCAGTTCGACGTATTGGTCAGTGTAACAGATAGTGACCGGCTGACCTCCTTCTGTCCGCTGTTATCCAACTGTTCAGTGATGACTTGTTCTGAAGCACCCTGCTGGGGTCCACTGCCATGCTGTTAACGTCAGTAGGTGTATCCCGTGGAGCAACTGGCGTTAATCTGTCGTTAGTTTCCACGGTTTTTATCAGCCGTTTTTGCGGATTGCCGCGCCGCGCGGAGTGGCCGCGCGGTTTGAGGCGTCATGTCACGGACTGCGCGAACCCTCCCACCGGAGATTCGAGCCCTCCCTCGGGCATGGGTGTGTGTGTTGTTCTTAGCATAGGTCAGTTTAAGTTAGTTTAAGTAGTGTGTAAGTCTAGGGACCGATGACCTAAGCAATTTGGTTCCTTAGGAATTCACACACATTTGAACATTTGCGGATTGCCACCTTCGCATGAAAGTCGGCAGTTTGTCGTTTGAGACGTACTGGGACGAAGACGTCTACGTCTGTGTGTTCTTCATCCTCTCTCTTAGGTTCCTGTTTCATCAGTTCGAGATCTTCATTGTATTCTAAAGTTGACACCATGTCCGCTCCCTCTTCTTCCGAGGCACTTTCTCGTGTGAGTAATGGGATGACTTCATTCGTGAATGTTTATATTCTTCTCAGCAGTGTTGTTTACCACGATCACACTTGTTTGCCGTTAGAAACTGTTGTTGTTGGCATTTGTTGAAGTACTTCTCTCGTGACAGTAGCACTAGATTGTTGTACCGTCCCGCAAGATTGAAACGTAAACCTCTCACACACATGTCCATTGCCTGAGTCGCAATCCTTGTGGTCCTTCTGCCAGTGCTATGAACGTCATAATCGGCGCAGCAGACTGGGCTGCCGGGGAGCTAGCCCCGCCGGCCGACAATCGGCCGATTCCCAGGCAGCTGCCTCGGCCACGCGCGCTCCTTGTTGTTGTCTCTGCGACACTGTGGACTCAATTGTTTAACTGCTCGGGGACTGCGTGTTGTGTTGTCCTCATCATCATCTCATCGTCATCGACATGCAAGTCGCCGAAGTGACATAAAATAGAAAGACTTGTATTAAGCGACCGAACAACCCCACATCGAGTCTCCTGGCCAATAATACCATGCAATCATTTCAATTCACTGGCCGGTGGTTTGTGGGCACAGAGCTGAATGGCTCTGAGCACTATGGGACTTAACATCTATGGTCATCAGTCCCCTAGAACTTAGAACTACTTAAACCTAACTAACCTAAGGACGTCACACAACACCCAGTCATCACGAGGCAGAGAAAATCCCTGACCCCGCCGGGAATCGAACCCGGGAACCCGGGCGTGGGAAGCGAGAACGCTACCACACGACCACGAGCTGCGGACACACAGAGCTGGAACCCACTAGCGCACCCGGATGTATGCCATCGGGTTCAGATCAGGTAAATTTGGTGGCCAAGATATCAAGGAGAGTTCACTGTCATGCACTTCAAATCACTGTAGCGCGATTCTGGTCTCCTGACATTGGCAGTTATAGAAGATGCCATCACTGTCAGAGAAGACATTAAGCATACATGTGGTGCTTAATAATGTTCACATATTCCACAGATGTCGTGGTACCATCGATTACTACCACAGAGCCGGCCGGTGTGGCCGTGCGGTTCTAGGCGCTTCAGTCTGGAACCGCGTGACCGCTACGGTCGCAGGTTCGAATCCTGCCTGGGCATGGATGTGTGTGATGTCTTTAGGTTAGTTAGGTTTAATTAGTTCTATGACTAGGGGACTAATGACCTCAGATGTTAAGTCCCATAGTGCTCAGAGCCATTTGAACCATTTTTACTTCCACATCTCCCACAGAAGTTCAGTTGAATCTCCCTCATAACATTATTCTGCTCCCACCTGCCCCCGTGGAGGTGCGGTGCATATTTCGACTAGCTGTTCACGTGATTGACGGTGTATCCTCACAAGCTCATCGACCTGTTATAACAAGAAACGTAATTCATCCAATCAGGCCACAAATTTCCATTGATCCACGGCCCATTCTCGATTATCCCACGTCCCGCCGTGCGAACACGTAGGGGTCGTCTGCTGTGGAACCCCGCTTCTTAACAATGTGCACTGAATGGTATTCTCTGGAACACTTGTGCCTGTACGAGCATTGTACTCTGTCATCAGATCCATCATAAATCGCGGCCTATCTTGCTTTACAGAGTGCGCAAGCCTCTGACCTCCATGCTCTTTGATGAGACATGGATATCCAACAACTTGACATTTGCTCATGGTTTGACCGTCCTTCGACCACTTTCGACAGAGGCTCACGACAGTAGCACATGAACAGCCGACCAGCTTCGCCGCTTCCGAGATGCTCGTTCCCAGGCACTGGACTGTAATATTCTGTCCTTTGTCAAAGCGGCTTATGCCAGTACGCCTGTATTGTTGCTAAGGTGATTCCTCTATCGTGTCTGCTTCATTTATATTCTCTCCATGACACGTCACGTGTCCGCAGCAACACCAGGTGGTTTTCAGCCTCAGCCGTCATAATGTTTTGGTTCATCAGTGTGTATACTCTGAACACTAACGACCTGTAAGACTCACTAAGAGTAAGTCTAAAGTTATTTTCAGACATGACGATTTCGCCCGGTTAAGGATGATGTGTTAAGTTCTATCTGCTGGGAAGTACTGGTCCTAGCCACAAAATTTGTCAAGGTACACAAACCAGACTGTTCTCTACTGTCTGAGTTTCACCATGTTAATTTACGCGAGCACAAAACCTGTTTCATAAATCAACAGCAGGTTACGTCAGCGATGTAGACATATAGTCATGTTCATCTGTCTGGCAACCCTTTTGTTGTGTATATATCACGTTAGTTATGTTAATGCGGGCTGGTGGTACAATTTTACATTACATTAAATCAGTCGTACTCCATGGGTACTGCAAAAAAGCGTCTCTAGTATGTGGAGAGACTTTGATGATGCATATTTTATTTAAGTGTAACAAAGTGAAATGACTGCCACTGTGAAATAATATTGCATGATGGCTATTGTTAATTATAAAATGAACTAAAACATTAATTTTAAGGGCTTCTGTGAATTCATTCTTCAATATAATAGAAGGAGTTGATCAACAGAAAGTTTTCAGTCTGAAATTTCAACCCATTACCTACAATAGACTGAATATGCCCGGCAGGTTGTTGAATACATGGCTCTTACCCTTTCCTGTAGTAACGTTAAGCCCTTGAAAACTTTTAGAGGTTAATTTTAATCCTAGAGTTATATTCATGTTTTTCCATTATTTTTTTAGCAAAGAGAAGTATTGCTAATGAAAAATTATTCTAACCTATGAAGCATTTGTTAAAATACCAAGTGTTTTGAAGAGGTCACTGCAGATGTAATTCTCATAAGACGCTTCTATATTCTGAAGATACTATCACTGGAAGTTGAGTTTCCCAAAAAGATTCCATAGCTTATTACAGAATGAAAAGTGTAGAAAATTCTATGTCTAAATGTACGTAGCACTGGTTTATGATGCTGATGTTTCTATTGGGATCTCGGAGTTTCGCCAAAGCTAAAAAAAAGTCCACGAGCATTTCAGACGTTCTCTGTCTCCCGAGTGGCCATTTCTGGTATACAGCGCATACCTGACCTACCAAGGGCCACTTAAGGAGTTCCCATTTTTCAGTGTGCCTCGAGGAAGCCTTTGGGTTAGACCCTCCACTCGGCTCCTAGCCAGAGCGGCCGCGTGTGGGAATAATGCTTCAAATCGACAGCTGTGCAGAGGCTGTTAGGTATCTGTCTTCAGCACACCCACCAGTCTCCGGAAACAACTGAGGATGGTCTCAGAACTCAGGCGACAGGTGTCAGTGGTGTCGCTGTGAGCGGCGATGTGCAGCTGACTGCAGTCTGTGCTCTCAATTGCTCTCGGGATGGCCTTCTCCACTTAGAGGACAATGCCGCCCGGGCTACACACAGAGTCCACATTTGGTTCATTTCTTCATTTTTAAACCACCTATGAGAGTTATTATGCACATTCCAAACGTAGATTAGCTAAGGCGTTTCTATCTTCGAGTGTCTGCCATTTCAGGTTTTCAGCATGCCAGTGAGGCTCTCCTGTGGGTCAAGCAAAAACCTGTGACCGTTCGTGCTGTCCTTCGTTGTATACTTTCAATGTCCCTTTTTAGCTCTAACTGGTATGGGTTCCAAACGCTGTGACGGGTCGCAGGTGTGACCCTTTAACAGTTTCCTTTGTAGACTCTTTATATCTTCCCAATATTCTGTAAGGGGCGATCAAAACGTTTACGTTTGAGAGAGTTGCTGCAGAGTACATGCTACGTAGCACGACTCTTATGCAGGGATATAGGCACGGGATTAGTGTCACGTTCATCTCTCTCTAATGTGCGTGCGGTAAGTGCGGAAACGTGATCTATGGCGAAGTTATTACCAAATGCGTCCAAACAGGACCGACGTGCTGTTGTTCTTTTCTTGGCTGTCGAAGGACAAACACCGGTAGACCTCCAGCAGAGAATGAAAAATGCGTAAGGGGCAGCATGTCTGTCGAAAACTACCGTTTTGGAATGGTGCGCCAAAGAGTTCTGCTGCTTGATAATAACGCACGTCTCCATATCGCAAACGTCCCAACGCAGAAGTTACGCCAAGTCAAGTGGGAGACACTCGAGCCCAAGCCCTACATTCCTGACCTCTCCCCATGCGATTATCGCGCCTTCAGTCCCTTAAAAAAGGCCTTGAACGCTCGGTGACTCCTGTCGGACGAGGATGTGCAACAGGCAGTTACGGACTTCTGCACGTAGCAGTACACAGTGTTTTACCAAAATGTTGTTCTCAACCTAGTGGGATGATTGCCTGAATGCTCAAGGCAATTTTGCCTGATTGGCAAACCGATTCTAGACTGTGCGGCCTTCGAACGGAAACTTCTTGATCGCCTCTTATACCAATGAACCGAAGACTGCCATCTTCTCTCTTTGCATCTGTTGATGTTTTCAGATATTATGTTAGCTGCCTTCTCAGTACGAAGAATCGTACAACTTTTTATCCGAATACTTGTTTCTTCTGCAAAATGGACGAAATAAGAATCTTACGCCACAGCAAAGTAGAGGATCATTTATATATTGTATACAGTATGTGTAATTATCGTCTTGTGAATGTTGCAGTTCTGTCTGCGATTGCTAAGGAAACTGGAGAGGAATTCCGCCTTATGCAAGACACCTTTGTTGTTTCGTTTTCGCCCAGACTTGTTTTAGCATTTTTTGTGCTACCCTTAGTGGGTTTCTTTGTTTGTTTTCCTTCTCACATGAAGCTATTGGATATTTATACTAGTAGCTTTGGGTCTACTACGTAATCTACAGCATGTCATAGTTTTTGGTGTTGTGGTATTTATACCTCGGTTGTGTTGAGGTAACATGCTTGTTTCTTGCAGTTTTTGTCGCCACACATTTATTTTTTTACGATTTGTTCGCTAAGCTTGGCAGACAAATCGTTAAAAATGAATGTGTGACAGCAAAAATACAAGAAATAAGCTTGTTACCTCGATACGAACACCGCAAACATAAAAAACTATGACATCATGTAGATTTTGTAGTAGACCCAAAGCTATTAGCATAAATATCGAATAGCTTCACGAAAGAAGGAAAATAAACAGATAAACCCACTGAAAACAGTAAAAAAATGATGAAACATGTCTGGGTGAAAAGGAATAACAAAGGTGTCTTGCTCAACGCGGAATTCCCCTCCAGTATGTATATGAGGGACAACAGAGGGCCGGCCGCGGTGGTCTAGCGGTTCAGGCGCTCAGTCCGGAACCGCGCGACTGCTACAGTCGCAGGTTCGAATCCTGCCTCGGGCATGGATGTGTGTGATGTCCTTAGGTTAGTTAGGTTTAAGTAGTTCTAAGTTCTAGGGGACTGATGACCACAGATGTTAAGTCCCATAGTGCTCAGAGCCATTTGAACCATTTGACAACAGAGGATTCAGAATGGAACACTATGGTACATCGTGTCTGATTGTCACAAACGTTAGCGTATTTTTCTGAATTAGCTCCCGTACTTAGCACGTCAACAAGCCATAGATGGAAACCAGCCCCGAAGGAAAAACATTCTTTGTCCTATAATTCGTCCAAGTATTTATGGAAAATTCAGGACGCAGATAACGATCCCAAAAGAATAACCACTGTAAATCGGTCTGATTTCTGCACGTTTCCACCGATTTCGTAACAAAAGACGACAAGGTTGGTTAGTAGGCACTGTGTCAGAGTCTGGCCAGCGGCGGTTTCTCGCTGCTGTGTCTCGCCGATTTTACCACCGTTACTCCGAGTCGTTAAAATAAATGGCCGGAGCTGCTAAATTTTTAGTGACGTTCGGCGGAAAATGAAAGGAAGAAACGAAAGAGAGAAAGAGCCCACAAAAATAAGGCGCGTCGTGATGTACGCGCGGAGGAGCCCGGGGCGCGTCGTTGCGGGAAGCGAGTCTGCCCATATTCACGGTTTTACGGTTTTACGCGTCGGCCCCCAGTCCACTGCTCGGCTGCGGTCTCATTGCGTTTATTTACTCGGCCCGCGCTGCGAATGCCGAGTGGAATTTCCTAACAACGAGGACGCTGCCAAATGACGACGGCGGCCAGCTTACATCGACACTCTGGTGCGCGCACAGCCCTCCTCCCTACCCTGTAGGCAGCGGCCGGCCGAGCTTAAAATGACCGGTTTAGCGCGCCGCACAAATCTATGCAGTGGCATAACGAACAACTGGACAGCTGCATAGCCCATTCTGCACACTTGACGACAGCCTCTCAGAACCAATCGTTAGTGGAACGCCCTCAGTTATCGCCTCTACCATCCTCTCCTTCGTGTGCGAAATTATTGTGTTTGTACAAGGTGTCCAAAACCTTTAGGACAAAAATTATACTTGCGGCATAGGATCCTAACTCACTATTCTCATTGACACGAACAACTTAAATCTTATAGAAACTACTTAAGTTCATAGTAACTCC
This sequence comes from Schistocerca americana, assembly GCF_021461395.2. Taxonomy (NCBI): domain Eukaryota; kingdom Metazoa; phylum Arthropoda; class Insecta; order Orthoptera; family Acrididae; genus Schistocerca; species Schistocerca americana. The sequence goes on from NC_060130.1 coordinate 464,596,266, forward strand.
AAAACGAATCTATCACTCTGCAGTGGAGTGTGTGCTGTTTTGTAAGTTGCTGGCAGATTAAACTGTGTGGCGGACTATAAAACTTGCTCCTACCGACTGTGCTATTTGGACAGGACTCACGACCCTCACTCCCAACTCTACTTCTGCTGGTATATCTACCTACTTTCCAAACTTCACAGAAGCTCTCCTGCATACCTTGTGGTACTGCTGATGATTGCTATCGTTGTGGGTTTAAAGAGACTAAATATTTATGATCATCAGTCTCTTATTCATACCCCAGAAACAGGACTTGTGTGCCTCATCTACATCTACATACATACTCCGCAAGCCACCGTACGGTGCGTGGCGGAGGGCACCCTGTACCACAACTAGCCATTTCCTTTCCTGTTACACTAGCTGATAAAGTGAGGGGAAAGCGACTGTCTATATGCCTCCATATGAGCCCTAATTTCTCCTTTCTTATCTTCGTGGTCCTTACGCGAAATGTATGTTGGTGGCAGTAGGATCGTTCTGCAGTCAGCTTCAAATGCTTGTGCACTAAATTTCCTCTACAGTGTTCTTCGAAAACAACGTCGCCTGCCCTCCAGGGACTCCCATTTGAGGTCGCGAAGGATCTCCGTAACACTTTCGTGTTGTTAGAACCTTCCGGTAAGAAATCTAGTAGCCCGCCTCTGAACTGCTTCGATATCTGGTGCGGATCCTAAACACTAAATCAGTACTCAAGATTACGTCGCACTAGCGTCCTATATGCGGTCTCCTTTACAGATGAACCACACTTTCCTAAAGTTCACCCAATAAGCCAAAGCCGAGCATTCGCTTACCCTACCACAGTCCTCACATGCTCGTTCCATTTCACATCGCTTTGCAACGTTACCCCCAGATATTTGAACGACGTGACTGTGTCAAGTAGGACTCTACTAATGTTGTATCCGATCATTACAGATTTGTTTTGGCTACTCATCAGCATCAACTTACATTTTTCTACATTTAGAGCTAGTTTCCATTCATCACAGGAACAAGAAATTTTGTCTAAGTCATCTTGTACCATCCTACAGTCATTCACCTGCCTGCGACTAGAGTAACTCTTATGTGCAAGTGTAATAAAGTTTTCTAAATGTTTGCATAGCGTGTATCTGAAGCGGCAAGTGAGTACTAGCCCAGTATTCACTTAATGGGATGTACGAAACCGCCTTAAAACCACATACAGGTTGGCTGGCATACCAGCTCTTCGTAGCTAATTTTCGAGGCGGATTGAATCCGGGTCATACTCGCCTCCCAGTGTCCCGGAAACAGCGCGTTGAAGGCACCCGGTTATCCCGGTGGGTCTCCTTGAGGTATGAGCACTCCTGAAAATGGAAGGGTATTGCGGAGAAATAGCTTAGCCATGGCCCAGGGCATTTTGCAAGCTTCTAAGGGCGCTTGTCCCACAATGCGCGCAGGAGAACTGTGAAGCTTGGAAAGTAGGAGAGTGGTATTGGCAGAAGTAAAGCTGTGAGAGTGGGTCGTGAGTCCTGCATGGGTAGCTCAATCGGTAAGATAAACTTCTTCCAATTAGGGTCACGCCTATTTCGGAACTTTATCATTGCACATACTTCCGCTTTCCCTGGTATACCATGCATTTAGGCACGACTGCGAATTCCTGTAACAAGTAATGCTCCATCTTCGGCAACCAGTCATGACCTGTAAACAAAACACCATCGTGGTCACTTCAGAAACGATTGTGTTTTGTTTTTAAGGTAACTCCAAGAACCAGAATTTCTGACCAAGCCAATATACTCGGTTTAGCAGTCTGACCCTAAGGTTTGGAACAGCACATTTGTCTCTTTTGAAGCGTGTATGGCTGCACATAAAGTACAGCTGAGAACTAGCAGAATGTTACAAGGGAGTGCACTGCTAAGACTTTCAGGACAACACAATATGTCCCATGAACTTAACTGTAAGAACGTGGCTGTATCTTACTGGGATTTTGAAACCACAGATTCTATATTCACAGGTAGAGGCAGCCTAGAAATACGTAAAATGAAAGAGTGGCGATATGAACGGGAGGAAGTTAACAAAGCGAGAGAAGTGTATGCTATATTTCCACCTATCAGCAAACGACAACTGAATCATGTTAAAACAAATTAGGCCACCAGCAGCCATACACACATTATTTGTTTAAACAATGCTCATAAATATATGAGAATGGACAAGCCAGTCTCCCAAACAGACAATATTAGTTTTTCCATTGGTGGTAGACATTAGGCAGCCATTTACTTTCAGGATATGAGCGTGATGTACTAAGGATCTCTAAACAGTGGTTCCTAGTGGACACAACTGCACATAGAGTAGCTAAATTAGCGCTCCATAACTTATGATACTAGTGTGATTTGTTGCCAGTAAGACAAGACTTACTACTGGCTACAGATGTGTCCTTCACAGAGCTACAGACGCAAGTGATGGCGAAATGAATGTGAATACTGCAAGTGAAGAGTGGAGAACGACGGTAACTCGTAGTCAAATATCCCACGCACAACAATGTCAGTCCGTGGGTATTTTCGTGCATTTTGAGGAAATATCGCATATCTGAAATGAACTGAATTACGGGTCGGAAGTAATATACAACTAAGTGGCATTTCATCGACGTAATTGGGAATCATATGAACAATATGTTCATGTGTATTTAAATGTTCTGAATATATATCTGTTTGTCAGCACATTGTTAGCATAAGTAGCACGCCGAATTCAATATCAGAGTTTGAGTAGATTTTCGAATACTCGAGTAGTGCCAAGATACAGAGCAGCCGGTTGCTACCGAGTATATTAGATATAGCAACTTCAGTTAACAAGACTCGCGGTTCTTTCATGGTAGCCACGAAACAGTGAACACCTCTAGAAAACAAATAAATCTGTAGTACATAAGCCGGCCGAAGTGGCCGTGCGGTTAAAGGCGCTGCAGCCTGGAACCGCAAGACCGCTACGGTCGCAGGTTCGAATCCTGCCTCGGGCATGGATGTTTGTGATGTCCTTAGGTTAGTTAGGTTTAACTAGTTCTAAGTTCTAGGGGACTAATGACCTCAGCAGTTGAGTCCCATAGTGCTCAGAGCCATTTGAACCATTTTTTTTGTAGTACATAGGTGGCGTTTAGCTTTATTTTTTCATTAATTTTGGGTTCATACCAGTATCATTTCATCGCTCTGTTATCTTATTATAAACATTATCTTTTGTTGAAAACAACTTTATGACCGAAGAAATTCTGATTTTTATCACTTCGTGCATTAATCGACCTGCAATAGAGACGCAAGAGAGAATATCTTGATGAAAAAATTTATTAATAAGTACACAATTTGCCTAGAAACCATTTATAACGTCTCACCTTAATATTCGACCAAGACTATGACGCAGATGCATGCATATAAATAATTAAAAACTGAATGATTTTTGTTACTTTCTTAATACTTCTGTGCGATGCGTCATAATTGATAGCGAAAATTGACGCGAGTGAAAGTATACGATAAGAGAAGTAAAAACATTCCAATAAGCATCCGTCCGTAAACGAGCCGTTTTCGACTTTTTTCAATCTAGAACTTTCTAAGTAACGTAAATATCCCTTCTTCTTCTCCTAAAGGAAGCCTAACTGAAGCACAGTAAGTGCCTTCGATCAACTGCAACTTATCTTATTTGCCTGAGAAATTCCGATACCTTTTAAATTGCATGCATAGTAATGCAGTGTATTTTTCATATCTGGAAGCACGAGAGACGTCTTTTATTAAAGATGCCACCGCTCGCTGTGCTACATGTGTCCGTGAGGTATAATACGTCGAGGATTCGCTGCTTGGCCGTGGGAGAGCCGGAAGTGAATTGACCTAGCCGATGTTTTGGCTCATATTCCAGCAAGGACGTCTTTTTTATTTGGTTTCACTTATGATTTATATGGAAGTTTGGTGGGTTCCTGTTTTCCGCTGTCGATATTTAATGATAGAAATACAAAACTGTCTGAATGGGCTCTGCGTAGACGATACTTTTGAGATGGTCCCATAACCAGAAATCGCACAGGTTGAGATCTGGTGAATGAGCAGGCCATGCAACTGAATCTCTTCGTCCGGTCCATGGAACAGGGAAGACACAATTGAGATACGTCCGGACGTCAATGGCGAAGTGGGCTGGAGCACCATCATGTAGAGCCCGCATCGCGTGGTCGTGCGGTAGCGTTCTCGCTTCCCACGCCCGGGTTCCCGGGTTCGATTCCCGGCGGGGTCAGGGATTTTCTCTGCCTCGTGATGGCTGGGTGTTGTGTGCTGTCCTTAGGTTAGTTAGGTTTAAGTAGTTCTAAATTCTAGGGGACTGATGACCATAGATGTTAAGTCCCATAGTGCTCAGAGCCATTTTTGAACCATCATGTAGCAGCCACATAACTCTTCGAATGGTCCCAAAATACGGTCGCCAATTATCCCGGCCCACACATTCCGGCTTCACCAATGCTTCACTGTCACCATACCATGGGATTCTGCATGCTATCCCACAGATGATTGTTATGAAGTCCGCCCCCGATAGCTGAGTGGTCAGCGCGACAGAATGTCAATCCTCAGGGCCCGGTTCGATTCCCATCGTATGGCTGGATCGGAGATTTTCTCCGCTCATGGACTGGGTGTTGTGTTGACCTAATCATCATCATGTCATCCCCATCGACGCGCAAGTCGCCAAAGTGGCGTCAAATCGAAGTACTTGCACCCGGCGCACGGTCTACCCGACGGGAGGCTCTAGTCACACGACATTTATTTCTTTATTTTACTGTTATGAAAGTTGAAGATACCACACTGTGTAAAGGTTACCTCATCTGTCAATAGGATGGATGACACAAATCCTGTAATCATGGTTGCCTGGTTTGGAAAGTCTGTCACTAGTAAACCCTGCACATTCTCTAAGTGGTAAGGGTAGTAGTAATTGTCATGGAGAATATTTCATACGATCGTCTGGCTTACCATGTACTGGAGGGTCAACTGCCTGGTACTAACACAGCGGTCGCCTTCCACAGTGTTAGTCACATTTTCCTCCAAGTCTAGTGTCCGAACATTTCGGATACGTCCTTCGTGATTTCCTTCTTCCTAAAACGATCCTGTCTCAGACAAAAGGCGAAACACTGTTGCAAACATTGAATGCTGTGGTTGTTGTCGGCGGGGATAGCTCTCCTGATACAACCTTTCTGTCCGCCGCCCATTGTCATTTGCCTTTACAAGACATATAATCCTCAAACCATGCAGTAGAGTGACATGTGTGCTATGTCACAGAGGGCGGTGGTATTCTTAATAAATTACCAGTTGAATTTTATTTCTCTGGATACAACTACTGAGGAAAAATCCGAAAAAGCGTCTAGCTCATGGTGATGAAGGAATTAATGTAATGAATGACACTCGCAAATAGCACGATATTATTTATGCGACAAATAAAGATCGTCGTGCTGCAGTTCCAATTTTGGCTGATGAAGCTAGGAAAATACATAGAAGAAAGGACACAGGCATAGCACAATGTGTTGCAGCACTCGTAGTTGATAGGGAAATGTGGGCAACGCTTAATTTGGGAGCCAAAATAAATTTCAAACAAATTATAAATCCACGTCGCATAAATGCAAATCGTGCGCTAAATAAAAAAGCCCTTGAAATTGTTTTAAAAACAATTGCATCCAAGCGGCGCTGGCGTCAGTTAAAAGTGCTGTGAAGCAGAAAGGAGGAAGAAGAAGAAGTGAAGATAAAATGCCAAGGATTCTATCAATATCGAAGACTTCTGGTGGAATCTGTCCATTTCTAATTCCAATGCTATCAGCAGGCAGTTCTTCGGTTGTAGAGCTTCCGTCATAGCTCGAACAGTGAAGAATGCTCGAAATGCAAGGGAGCAACTACAGAAAATCAAAAGTCATAATAGGGAATGGAGGCAACAGCTATCTATAAATGGCCGTATTTAAATGTGGAAATACAAGGAATACAGGATTGTCAATTAAGGTGTATCGGGAGGACTTGGCAGTGGCTGGAAATACCATCTACTACTTTAACCTATATGGCGATTTAAGACAATTTGAAGAATTGCGCCAATACTTTACTGACAGCAACTAGGTGTTCTACAGTTTTTAACACTAACAAGATTAACAATTCATATCCCTGCGGTCATATATGTCTCATTTTTCTCCTGACGAACGCAGCACTACTTTGATTGAAGTTTAGACGTGATGTCATACTCTCTTACTTTAAAGGAGCACTCCTCGGTATTAAGAGTGAACTTCATTCCCCCAATAAACTGAAGTAAGGAGGAGTGGCGTATTGCTTGGATCGGTCGGGAAACATATAACGGCATACCTAACATCACCGAGGCGAACAATAAAATACATTTAGGAAGTGCTGAAGTTGTGGGGAAACCTGCTGGCTCATATGATATTAATTATTTGGAAGCTTATATAATCAGTTTGTACAAGGCTTTTAGTTATGTGCAAACATTAATATGCTTAAAACAGAGAGTCGCTGTAGGACAACAAACGCTTCATGTGTGCAGATTGGCTACGGGGGAAGGAGGGAGGATAAGGCCATTGCATGAGTGCTGGATGCTGGCGTCATCAATTCCTGGAGTGCTGATGCTGATGTCAGCGATTTGAGCCAGAAACTGCAATGACCATCCACTCATAGTTACAGAGAAAAAACATGCACTTTGGGTAAGTCCAGAGTTCAAAGGCAACATTCTGGTTTGCAGACGTAAAACAACTAAGTTAAGCTATCCGCAAAGAAAATGATGGTGATAGCGATCGCGGATTGTCAAGGCCACATAATTTGTTACATTAAAAAATCTGTTGATCGCAAAAGAGTGATGTAGGATTATAGCAATATAAGTCGAATTGTCGAAATTTTGTCAGACTAGTTTCTGACCTCTTTATTTTAGTAACGGACGTCTTATGAAGAAGAAATACCGAAGACAAAAATGCCTTGTGAATCGTTCAGGTGCAGTGTTTCCATATTCGTTCATACACGAAGTCTTAGGATAAGTAACCGGTGATTGTTTGAATTGATAAGTGTGACTAGGGCCTCCCGTCGGGTAGACTGATAGCCGGGTGCAAGTCTTTCGATTTGACGCCGCTTCGGCGACTTGCGTGTCGATGGGAATGAAATGATGATGATTAGGACAACACAACACCCAGTCCCTGAGCGGAGAAAATCTCCGACCCAGCCGGGAATCGAACCCTGGCACTTAGGATTGACATTCTGTCGCGCTGACCACTCAGCTACCAGAGGCGGACAATTGATAAGTAATAGGGTCGTTTTCAGCTGTTCGTCGTTTATACGTCGGACCTTGAAACAATATACAGGCAACGGCCTTGCCGCAGTGGATACGCCGGTTCCCATCAGATCGCCGAAGTTAAGCGCTGTCGGACGTGGCTGGCATGCGCTGTTGCCATTTTTCGGGGTGCATTCAGCCTCGTGATGCCAACTGAGGAGCTACTCGACCGAATCGTAGCGGTTCAGGTCAAAGAAAACCATCATAACGACCGGGAGAGCGGTGTGCTGACCACACGCCCCTCCTATCCGCATCTTCAGCCAAGGATGACACGGCGGTCGAATGGTCCGATGGGCCACTTGTGAGAGGTAACACATGAGGATGCAGGATATGCGTGACGTACCGTTGTGTCGTCAGATTTCTCTCTGTCACTACCATCTGTAACCTGAGGCCCTACTCGATGGCTCCCGATATCACCACGCCAGGAGTAGCACCGGTGAGCCTCCACAAAACATTGTGACCTCCCCCGACGTCGCCGCCATACTACCTGTTGATGGTCAACAAGGGTAGTGTAGAACCGTGGATCATCGTTGCGACGCCACTGATCAGCAGTCCATGCGTCCCGGTAACAGAACCACTCCAAACGCAGCCGTCTGTGTCGTGGAATTGCAGCCTACACGTGGGTCAGTAACTCCCCAGTCTGGGCTCTGCTAGTCTCCGAACAAAGGTGGAGGATGACATAGAAGGTTGCAGCGAGTCCATTACCTGTTCTCTAATTCCAGGCACAGATGTGGAGGGTTACGAGGTCTTTGGTGCGATCAAGCACGGTTGGCCAGAACCTGAGTATGCCAGCCCTCATGTTCCCACGCAGAATAACTTCGGGGCACTGTCACATCCAATAGCCCCACAAATCTGGATATTGCCCGATTCCACCAGCCAGCTAAACGGATACCCTCAATGAGGCTTCTTCAAGTGCTGACAAAGCTGTCTCAGACGATTATGTGGCATCTACGGTTATTTTTTGGCATCCTTCACAGTTATCACTAAAAATCTAACGCTATTTACGCACCTTCTATATCCTCTCAGGTCTGGTAGCAACACTGAAGATGGACAATACTACTGCAGTCTGTTGGCCTTTTTACCTACCACAGAGAGTCACAACTCTAATCATTTACGTTCTCGCCACTGATGTGTATATGTACGAAGTTACATTGACACACGACCGCGTCTTCTGTTTGCTTTACTTTTTTGTCAGGCATTGTGTATAAAACTGAATCACGAAATCAATTTTACTGCATAATCTTGGCAGGTGTTAGCTTATACATACAGTAAACTGTGAAATGATTACATCCTCGTGGGCCACAGTAACCGATTGTGAACAGAAAGTGTTGGTTAACTATTAGAGGATACAGTGATATATTGTTTGGAAACAAGAAATTTCGTGTTCTGGCAGCCATTTTACAAAACAAAACAGCAGTGAAAAATTTAATTTTTCCTAAACCTAGCAACCTTCACGCTTTCACACCAAATCATAGATCGGATTTCAAGTAAACACTGTAGGAAAAGAGGCAACTAATTGAAACAGGTCAGGTTCAAATAGGATATATGAATGAAATATACATCTCTTGTTCGATCTCAACGCCCTACGACGCGGATACGGAAAGTCACTTATGATATCAAACTGCTGTCAAACAAAGTCACAATAATGTTACATACCTATTCCCCGTTTGGCTCCATTCCATGTAGGAATGAGCTGTGTGAAATTTGGGCTCAGTAGGATAGGGCAAAGTGGTACCACTGGTCCTTCAAAATCGCAGAATCCAGAAAAATTAAAACCAACTTCGTAAAATATTACTTATGCAAGTCAGAATCATTCAATATCTAACCCTAATGCGTTTTCACTTCACAGGTCACACTGCTAAGATGACATATGGGGTCAGACAGCCAAAGACAGATAGAGAGAGGGCAGGGCGAGCTGAGCCATTTCTCTTTTATGACCCAATTGCTAATAGTACTGGTGGCAGATGCTCAAAAAGGTGGGGGAGGGATACCTTACAAAAGGGCCGGATTTTCTGAACTTTAATTATGTAGTACGTAAGTGGTTTGCTGTGTAGAATCCAACTTTTGATCCCGAGAAACTTGCACTAACCTGATGGGAAACGAAAAACCGTGATATTTTGGTATTAAATTTTGTTTATATGTTTTTTCATTACGTTTTACGAAAAAAAGAACTCAGACCTTTATTGTAGAGCGTTATTTTTCCTACAATTTATACCGATCAAACAACTTTTTGTACCAGATACTTAACAAGATACAGAGCTTCGAAGGAACGCCAAATCACCTAAAAATTCAAAGAAGCGCGCCTTTTGCACTATAACTTTAATTTACAATATTATCTAAAAGAATAATGGTACCTGTCTCGATCGGTCAACGTTTATCAGCCCAAAGAAGCCCCATTCCCTCCTATCAGTATTCCTTGGCAGATCTGAAGCGGTCAGTTCCCTCTCTGCCTTGGCTTCTGTTAACAATGGGATTTCATTACATCATACTGTGGCCCTACTCCTGCTCTAGGGATTCAGCATTTTCGCATGTGTGCCCTAATGGTTAACTTTATTACAGCTGAACATACGTGGAATTAGAACCTGCACGTCGAATGTCTAAAAGAAATGAATCCATACTGCACTGAAAGAAAAAATCGCAACTCCAAAAAATAATTAATGTAGAATAAAGAAATTTCTGGAAGAAATCTGTCTAGGTAGCATTTTTAAGTGAATAACACTGCACGATCACAGATTAATGTAAGCGCGAGATAAACCATTGCAAATGTGAAATTGTGCTACATTAATAACTGGTGTAGCCGCCAGAATATTGAATGCAAGCGTGCAAACGTGCACGCATTGTGTTGTACAGGTACCGGATGTCAGTTTGTGGGATGGAGTTCCATGCCTGTTGCATTATTTTCAGATGTAAAAACACGCCTACTAACTTTCGTTTATGTCGCAAACTCCTTCTTGATGTTGCGAAATTTTTCCTTCAGTATTATGCAGTAGATCATGTCGACTATGCTAACATGGCATATCTGTACTGTCAGGTCATTATCAGCCAAAAAGGCATAACCGGCCCTCCAGAATTTCGAAAGCTCACTGCTGAAGACTGCTTCTGCATTTATTGTACTGAAAAATTCTGATCATCATCTGACTAGACATCAGGTCTTCACTGAGGTACGTTCAGGAACATTTAAATAACACTTAGGTATAGGACCTTCCGGTGTAACTAGAATTCTGTGCACATCCACCATTCCTTGACACTAAGAAGATAGTGCCACTTAGCACAGGAGGAATTGGTCACCAAGAGGTGAACTATTAATTAGCGGTGGTACTGGATTCAGTTGCATGAAAAATATGTCGCGAGAAAATTTAAAAGATGTGAAGTTCAAAAAGTAAGGAATAAAGTTGTTAGTCCAGCCTCAGTTGTGAGTACCCTGAAAATTGCAGACAGAGAAGGTGCAGTTAATCCTCTTACTCTCTTCCGAGAAGTTTTCATTAAGAAGCACTCTGAAAATAGCCTTAGTGAACTGTTCAAATCTGAGCTGCACTCCTTCCGATGCGTCTTTTCGCTGAGGTCGGTGTCCGGTAGAGTGAAAAGCCAGTGTTGCATGCAGCTTTCACTCCGCTACACGAAGAAGTGGACTTTGGGATACACAAACGTCCAATAATTGATGCTGGATACTTTTTACATAATGTTTTATGGGGTATGACAACAACAGCCACGTTCGAGTCAGTGAACAACATTTACGTAGACTATGTGCAAAAACACTTACGATGTGATGCTATAGCATTTTTTGAATGGTATCGTAGTGATATCCATTACCAAAGCAATAAAGCAACGCGGACTTCAGTGCACTCACTCACAAACTTGGTCTTCTCCACAACAACAGCCATTAGAAGGATTTTCTTTATCGAATGACAGCAACAAAGGTAACATCATTTCGCCGGCCGGAGTGGACGAGCGGTTCTAGACGCTACAGTCTGGAACCGCGCGACCGCTACGGTCGCAGGTTCGAATCCTGCCTCGGGCATGGATGTGTGTGATGTGCTTAGGTTAGTTAGGTTTAAGTAGTTCTAAGTTCTAGGGGACTAATGATATCAGAAGTTAAGTCCCATAGTGCTCAGAGCCATTTTTGTAACATCATTTCAATGCTGTTGACTGAAATGACAGCAAAGGATATTGTGGTCAACCAAGCAATAGAAGATTTCCATGTGATAAAGATGAACACCACTATATGTAAGACTGCTGACTTCGAAAGTGTTACCACCATAGGCGAAGACGAAGATCTCGTGGTTTTGCTGACAGCATTACTCTCTACTCATAATACACCTATTTCCAGAAGAGTGAGAGGGGTAATACTCCCAGCATTCCATACTGGTCATCATCCTGCAAATTTAATCCACAGGTTATTCTTCCTATCATGCAGCAAGCAGGAGTGACACTGTTTGAATCCTACTTGACAACGGAATAAGAAATTTACGGAAAAGACCTCTTCCCTGTCTGTACTGGTATTTTCAAACAGCGCGAAAATTTATGAATCATGGTTAAGGTTTCTTGTGTTATCGTGCAACAGAGACATAAACAGAGATATACTAAACGACACTTGCTACTGAAAATTCTATAAATCTGCGGCTAAACCCAAAACTGGCAAGACTGCCACCTATTCACAAAAATGTCCAGTGCCATTCTTTTCGTACCCAGCTTCAAGTACAAACACGGCTGGGTAATGAAAAGATACCTTCAGTTTTGGGCTGGATGCTAGCAAGAGGAAGAATGATTCATGTAACAACAACGAAATAGGCAGCTGCAGTCTCCTTACAGAAAATCATTTTGTTGCCAATGTAAGAAAGAGTGTATCGTGGGAGCCTGCAGCTTCAAAACAGAAGGATTGCGGTACTCTGCCATTGGCAAACATTGTTGAGGCCATGCATGAGTGAATTCAAACTTCACAAAAGTTCTCCTGTGAAACTTGCAAGACTAGCAATGGTACAGCAATGAATATTGCTTAGATAGCTCATTCGGTAGAGCATTTGTCCCCGAAGGGTGGCACTCTCTCAAATATCACAAAACGTGCTTCCCTTCTTTGAACTTTTTCCATGTCCTCCGTCAATCCTATCTGATGCGGATCCTATACCCCGCAGCAATACTGAAGAAGAGTACGGACAAGCATAGTATAGGGAGTCTCTTTTGTAGATCTATTGCATTTTCTACGCGTTCTGCCAATAAATATCAGTCTCATGTTCGCTTTCCCTACAACATTATCCATGTGATCGTTCCAATTTAAGTTATTCGTAATTACAGCCCCTAAGTATTTAGTTGAATCTACAGCCTTTAGATTTGTGATTTATCGTGTAAACGGAATTTAGCGGATTCCCTTTAGTATTCATGTGGATGACTTGACGCTTTTTATTATTTAGAGGCAATTGCCTCTTTTCACAAAATATAGATCTCTCGTATAAATCATTTTGTGATTGGTTTTGATCATGTGATGACTTTACGAGACGGTAACTGACAGCATCATCCGAAAAAATCTAAGAGGGCTGTTCAGATTGTCTCCTATTTTACTCGATAACTTTCCGTCAGTTACTACGAAATGTGACCTTTCTGGCAGATAAACAAGGCTCCAGTCGCACAACTGAGAAGATACCTAGGTTTTGATTTCCCTACTATTTGACTTCAGTAAGTGCATTTGAATATTCTTGACGAATGCTGCCGTTCACTTAAACAAATTATTGATACAATGTTCACAGGTGGTGCCTCCGTTTTGACAATGGCAGTTATTTATGTAATCAGTTAGACGTTGTGGCTTGTATTTATGAACGTCTTGTTACCTTGTGTAATTGGCGATACTGTACAAGTTGTCAAGTCTAATAAATCATGAATCTAAAAATGGTTCAAATGGCTCTGAGCACTATGGGACTCAACATCTGTGGTCATAAGTCCCCTAGAACTTAGAACTACTTAAACCTAACTAACCTAAGGACATCACGCACATCCATGCCCGAGGCAGGATTCGAACCTGCGACCGTAGCAGACCCGCGGTTCCTGACTGAGCGCCTAGAACCGCTAGACCACCGCGGCCGGCAAATCATGAATCTACATAAGTTTAACTTTGATGTATAGTTCATTCACTAAGGATTGCATTTTAAAAGCAGTTTTGTAATTGTACAGTTCGAGTACTGTGATTTCCTATTGTCGGTTGCCGAGGTCAGTTAGAAAAAGTAATTGCGATCGGTGGTAACATCATGGGATACAATTTTAAACTGTTTTGTTCTGCTGCTTAGCAATTATTTAACCTGCCTAGTGTGAGTTGGCATACACGTTATTGTACATAATAATAACACTGAAGAATTTGTTGAAAATTTCCTGCTGTAATTTGGTGGGTAATTTATATTGCGATTCGTTTATTATACGAGGGGCGATCAATAAGTAATGCAATACATTTTTTTCGGCCAATTTCCCTTGAGAAAATTTGGAATGTGTTGGGGTACATCTTGGAATATTCGTACTACAGCCCCTATAGTTTCGGGAGTTCCGATTCGTGGCAACACTATACGTAGCCTTCAAAATGACGTCTGCAACGAAGGTGCGTTCCAAGCCGAGAGCTATCATTGAGTTTCTTTTGGCGGAAAACCGTAGCATGGCAGATATTCACAGGCGTTTGTAGAATGTCTGCGGAGACCTGGCAGTGAATAAAAGCACGGCAAATAGTTGGTCGAGGCGTCTGTTATCATCGCAACAAGATCGCGCAAACCTGTCCGATCCCGCGCTTGCTGACCGGCCGCACGCAGCTGTAACGGCTGCAGTGTTGGACCGTCGGACATTTTCATTCGAGGTGGTCAACGGATCATAATCGCACAGCCGGTAACGTCATGGCGACGGTCTTTTGGGACTCTGAGTGGGTTACTCTGTTTGACGTCCTTCGTAATGGTGCAACGATCAACTCTGAAGAGTATTGTGCTACCCTCAGGAAACTGAAGAGAGGAAAGACTCCATCGTGTTCGACGTCACAAAATGCAAACTAACTTCTCCTTCTGCATGACATCGCAAGGCCTCTCACAATTCTGTACATCTGATAGGAGCTCACAAAACTTCATTGGACTCTTCTCCTCATCCACCCTACAGTCCGGATCTCGTACCTTCCGACTTCCATCTGTTTGGCCCAATGAAGGATACGCTCCGCGGAAAGCAGTACGTGGATGATGGGAGGTTATTGATGCAGCTGAAAGTTGGTTACGCCGTAAACCAATAGAGTGGTACCATGCGGGCACTCAGGCCTTCCCAGTGAGGTGGCGTAAGACCGTCATATTGAACGGAGATTGTGTTGAAAAACAGGCACAAGAGTGGAAAATAGTACAATGTATTGGAATCCTGAATAAAAGCGATCTGTTTTCAGAACAACAAGTGTTGAATTACTCATTGAACGCGCCTAGTGCCTATGTCGTGGCGCAATGTGAAGAAATAATAGGTACGGATCTATACTAGTACGATAGTGAATGTAATATTTCCTTAATGATTGCTAATATTTGTTATTTTTCAGGTGACTGAAGTTATTGTCTTATGTAGTCTGTCATGATGGCCATGTGGAAATTAGGCATTGAATCTGGTGCCCTGTGGACGCACTTCGTCTAAGTACTTCCCAGCGCCATTTTTGTAATATGATATTGTACAACTTCCAACATAGCTTTCACTGGTCCGCTGAACTTGGTTGCTAAGATCATTTTGTTAACTAATTTTTTTGTTAAACTGTCAACATGTGGCTGATTCTAAAAATCATTTTATACTTTTAAAATCAGTTTATCATTTCATTCTTAAAATCATTAATAACTAGTTGTATTGTTTTTTGTAATTGTAAAATATGAAATTCACTTCAAGAAATTATTTCATAAAATGAGATGTACGTTTTTAATTAATAAACGTTTGAAACTTTCATTCTGCACATTATTCACACAGGCCTCGCTCCACGTACCCCAGTGGTACAAAAGAATACGTTATATTTGTTAATGTTGATGGTCAACTGCCAATCCCTGCACCAAAAGTCGACGTCAGGGCACCTATCAAACGGAGTAGTGTTGCCGCGTAGTCCCACATCCACAATCGCTGTGTACACAGTCACAGAGGGTGCAGTATGACACAGAGAAGACGTCTACCAGACTTTGTGCGGTGGAGGACCATAGGAAGAATGTGAGAAGGACAGTCGCAGGCTCATGTGGTTCGATGACTTAAGGTGAATCGTTCTGTTGTTTCTCGGACGCGGCAACAGTTTATAGACCGAAACTGTATCCCGAAGACGAGGGCAGGGCTGACCACTAGTGACTTCAGAAAGAGAGGATTGTTATTTGGCTGTAAAGACACGACGGTACCGCCTTAGTATCGCGCAGCAACTGGCATCTGACCTCGCAGCATCCACTGGACGTGTCGTATCGAGGCAAACGATGTAAAGAAAGCTCCGACAGAGTGGCCTTTATTGTCGGAGAACTGCTGTACGTGTGCCTCTGACGCGTCTTCACAGAAGGGAACGTCTAGAGGTGAGTCGCCAACATGCAACCTGGACAGTATAACAGTGGTCCAATGTTCTTTTCTCAGACGAGTCTTGACTTCGTCTGGAGAGTGAGTCTCGACGGATTCGGATCTGAAGGGAATGTGAAACACGATTTCGAGACCCGAACATTGTGGAAAGAGACCGATTTCGAGGAGGATCGGTAATAGTGTGGGCAGGGATTATGTTGACCACTCGAACAGCTCTTCATGAAATTGTACAGGTGAATCGGAAAGGTTTAACTGCTGTCAGGTATCGTGGCGAGGTCTTGGGACCTAATGTACGGTTGTTGCGACATGCTGTGCTCCCAGACTTCGTATTGATGGACGATAATGCTCGACCTCATAGAGCACGAGCGGTTGATGTTTTCTTGGAAACGGAAGATACTGCACGCATGGCGTGGCCAGCTCGCTCTCCCGATTTGAATTCCTTATAGCACGTCTGGGATGCACTAGGGAGACGGGTTGCATCGTGTCAGCATCCACCAACCACTCTCCAAGACTTGCGAGCAGCTCCGCAGGAAGAATGGTCGTTATTGTCTCAACATGACGTTATGTACAGCATGCACCGTCGTTGTCAGGCCTGTATTGCTGCCAGAGGTTGTCGCACCCCATTTTGAGCACATTAACCATTGTTGGATTTTGTGTGCAACTCTGTTAAGTTGGAAAAAACGAAGAACATTTTCGTCTAATGCTATGTACGTTACTGCTGTTTGCATTCTGCATTCTTTACATTGTTTCTACTTTGACATCACCTGTTTATACTGTTTTGTTGCGAAATAAACGCAATGTTGCAAAATTTCCGTTTCTTGCTTTAATTTTGGACACTAACGTACTTAAAAAATGAAGATTTCACCTTTCAACTTCCAACTGTTATTATGCTTCACAAATTTTTATTTGTGTGGTTTGGAATGATTACGCTGTGCTACGTAACTGATTATCGATTTTCCAGAGAAAAATTCTCGTACTAAATGGTTCAAATGGCTCTGAGCACTATGGAACTTAACATTTATGGTCATTAGTCCCCTAGAACTTAGAACTACTTAAACCTAACTAAGCTAAGGACATCACACAACACCCAGCCATCACGAGGCAGAGAAAATCCCTGACCCCGCCGGGAATCGAACCCGGGAACCGGGGCGCGGGAAGCGAGAACGCTACCGCACGACCACGAGCTGCGGACTATTATGGTACTGTCCTGAAGAATTTTTGAGAACGTCGTATTAAGGCTACTCTGCGTAATCTTAACGGGTTAGGCCATGATAATCTATGGGAGAGATATGACACTGGAATAATTCCACTCTCTTGTAGGACGTGATTCAGGTTTCTGCCCATTTAATTTTCTCATCAGCACCCCAAGCCAATGTTGAAAGACTTCTTAACGCAAGCCCACAAATGTTTCCTTGCTGCTCCGCACGGCTGTCCTCACTGCCGTTAATAAGTCATAAAGAGCAAACGCTACGGCTGTTTCCAGAACCGTACAACTGCGCTGCTTATTTCTATATAAACAGGAATGAACATATAATTAAGGAGCCCTTCTTCGTTTCAGTGCACCAGAAATAGCGTTCCAAATCTAGAAAATATCAGAAGCACGCGAGACTGTATGCCTGGGCCGCACCCCGTGACATCGGAGGTCAGCAATAAAATATTGATGCTTTCAGCTATCTATCGAATTCTCAGAGACACGCAAGATAACTGCAAAATACCCAAATAGGATGATGCTTCCACAAAAATCAAACGATAGGCTGAAAACGTTCAAGCATATTACTTACGTTACGAAATCAGCGAACAAAGTGTTTTGAAAATACCAGGTGGTTAAAATTAAAGTGCAGCTATTCACGCAGGTCCAGTGCAGACTACAATTATCGTAGGGCAGCAAAACTTGGTACATATGCTAATGCGTCAACGCAGATCCGATTTACGCGGGGAAAAAGTAGTCCCAATTTTGGCGTCTGCGGCGTTCATATTGAAAAAATTGTGTAATTGGCGGTTAATAATAAAATCAACGGTACGTCTCTCTCACTTGTTTCATCTTTTCTGCCCACGTCTCATTCCTAATCCAATACATAAGGAAACATTTCTATATGTCAGATTTGTACTTGGTGGCAAAAATTTGAACAAATGTTTTTCCAAGCTAAATCGGTTCCTCATTACTACGTTCGAATATCTACCAAGTTTAGCTACCACACGATAATTACACCCCACACTGGACCTCTGTGAGTCGCTGCATTTTAATTATTACCTATCGCTGTTAGAAGTTAAGTTTAGGAACTGCAACAAACGGAGTCTGTAACATGATCTACTGTTTAGTTTGATTTACTTTCAGCACTTTCCGTCTTTATGCACAGACAGTACATTAATTTTGAAGTGTAGATGTTGAAATATTTGTTATTTTGACCTTACCTGAAAATATTCAAATTTAATGTTTGTGCTCTCAAGCCGTCTGTCACTTGGTGTCGCACTACTGTTAATAATTCACTAACAACTGCGTTCACTAGAGTCTGTGCATTTCTGCAGAACTTTGGCGTAATGTTCACAGCTTCGCGTGCCTTGCCAATATTGTATCAGTACAAAAGAGAATTTTTCTTCCCAGACTCAAAATGAGTGCAATTACAACGGCCCTTAGTCTTTGATCCTTACATTAAGTGGAAAATAAATGGAATCATAATCATCTTCATCAAATTCTAAAATCTACAACTTCTTCCTGTATCTAGTCTTCCCTCCTTTGTGCAGTCCTCTTCATTACTTGATAATTTTCTTCATTACTTGATAATTGTTACTTACACTAAATATTCTACTGTTTTCTTTATTGGCCATCTCTTATTTCTTAGTATATTTGTTAAGAACTTATTAAGTCCAAATAAATGACTAAAAGTTTTTGTTTTCCGTTTTTGAAAAGATGGTAAGAGATTTCTTCGCTGCTTAATTTGTTGCAAAACAGTTTCATTGGATTTCCTTTCTGTTCGGTTGTTGCTCATCAGCGTTTTCCAAAGCCATATTTCCGTTGCCTCTAAAGTCTAAGCGCTTTCTGTCTGTCATCAGCAGCGTCCAGTCTTCACAGCCATACTGCAGCATACTTCAGGTGAAGCTCATGCCAAATTGTTTCTTTTTTTCTTCTTACATTAAGCGAGTTGCACCCACATAGTTGTCTTCTTTCATCAAACGATTATTTTCCTGTAACAATTACTTTCCTGAATTCCACGAAGCATCTGATAATTAAGGTGCCTAGACACTATAATTTATCAAATTACTCCATTTTATTTCTTTCAATTTCAGTCTGAGATGCTCTTCTCATCTTCGACTTGCATACTAGTATAATTTTATTTTTTGTTCCTTCTTTTGAGTTCGAACATTTTCATTATTGTTAGAAAATTTGGGTAGTATAGTCTGCATATGTTTATCAACTATTAGGTCAATATCTAAATTTGTAACTATATTGAACAAGCTCGAGTAAGAAATTGACAGGTAGAAACAAAATTATTATAGTAACAAAATCAAGGATAAGATCAAAACTGAAGGAAATAAAATAGGAAAGGTTATAAATTTTATTCTTTAGGTATCTTAAATACAGAAGACAACATATGCTGCATGGAAATGCAAACAAAATTAATTAACACACAATCATTGGTAAAGAAAATGTTCAATACAGAGAAGAAAAAAGACCGGCTGCATTACGAAAATATTGGATGTTTACTTCTGAAACATACATGCGAAGAAATTTGCCGTCATGTCACCTTCATAACGTTAGACTACTGAACGCGAGTGTGCGTTATACACCAGTTCACCACTCCTAGAGGAATGAAGTATTTGTAGGTATTCTACGACACAATTCTATGCAATACCATAAATGTTCGATTGCTATGAAAAACGGAGTCAGGTGCAATGTTCATCATTTATCTGCCGTTCGCAACGGCGTCAGTTTCGAAATGAAGATCTTCTTTTGTTGGCGTTCAAAACAAGAAATTCTTGACTTCTCCCAGCAACGTCTTGGAATTCCAATAAAGCATTTCAAAGGGGACGAGCAGTAGACACGTTATTACATACATTGACCCACACCAACCGTGTTCTCATTTTCTTCCTCTCTGCTGTGAACTCGCCTCAGGAAGGGAAAAAAAGCTCTGGACATAACTTTTCATATACTTCTTGTTGTGGCAAACGTAGAACAATATTTTTTTCTGCTTGTGTCAGAGATAGCTTGCAACAGTAATTGCAGGAACACCAGTACAGAAGCGGAAAGAGAAGTTCTTTCCGTGATAATTTTCCACACCTTACTTCGTCTCGCGCTCTGGAAAAACAATTGATTTTTTCCTGTCAAAGTCCTGTTCCTCATGCACGTAAATTGTAAATGTTGAACGGATGTTGCCGTTCACTGGACAATCGGTAATTAGAAAAGAATGTGAGTTAAAACATGAAAACGTTTTTATTTCCGTTTTGTTAGCGAAGGAGGACTAATGGCGTGGAGTACACATTCGAGGTACTTCTCCAATAGGACATAAATTTCCAATTTCTAACTTCATTACGTGTTGCAGACGAATAGTAGTCCGTTCACATTATTTTCCTAGCGCAGAGCCACATTTTGTTCTTGCGTGTAGACAGTTTTGTACACATGTTGGGTTTAACGTATTTTAATGTAACCACACGTCGACGTCGGAGTCGTAAAAGACGCGCTTGTACTGGACAAGAAATTAAACTATGGGCATTCTGAAAGAACCACCCGCGCAGTCATCTGATTCTTTTTCTTTTAATATTGGCGAAAACCACTAAGTTAAGATTCACCACCAACCAGCGAGGATAAGCGATATTGTAATATCACGCAGCTTTCTCACAATACGATGCGATGTAGCAAAAATCGCATCATCTGGGCCGGTCGGAGTGGCCGACCGGTGCTAGGCGCTACAGTCTGGAGCTGCGCCACCGCTACGGTCGCAGGTTCGAATCCTGCCTCGGGCATGGATGTGTGTGACGTCCTTAGGTTAGTTAGGTTTAAGTAGTTCTAAGTTCTAGGGGACTGATGACCTCAGCAGTTAAGTCCCATAGTGCTCAGAGCCATTTGAACCATTTGAACCATCATCTGAAAAGGTGCTAGATAAACCTTGGTTATGGGAGTTTTTCAGGAGAGTATATCACGGCTCGTTGCTGTTTCTGGTAGATTCATTTTCTGTTAACACCTTAGTCAAAAAAGTGGGTCAAATGGCTCTGAGCACTATGGGACGTAACATCTGAGGTCATCAGTCCCCCAGAACTTAGAACTACTTAAACCTAACTAACCTGAGGACATCACACACATCCACGCCCGAGGCAGGATTCGAATCTGCTACCGTAGCAGTCGCGCGGTTCCGGACGAAAGCGCCTAGAACCACTTGGCCACCGCGGCCGGCACATCTTAGTCGCAGTGTTCAACAATGTCCACAATTTTCGCTGTATATTTAGATTTTTTCTTTACGAATTCTGTCACAACAATTTGTGGAAAATTTTCTGTCGAGTATTCTACTAAGTAATTTATAATGCACAATGCTTAAATTATAAATTCTTAAAGACTTTCTGTGGTGTCACCGCCAGACACCACACTTTGTAGGTGGTAGTTTTTAAATCGGCCGCGGTCCGTTAGTATACGTCGGACCGTCGTGTCGCCACTATCAGTGATTGCAGACCGAGCGCCGCCACACGGCAGGTCTAGTCTAGAGGGACTCCCTAGTACTCGCCCCAGTTGTACAGCCGACTTTGCTAGCGATGGTTCACTGCCTACACACGCTCTCATTTGCAGGGACGACAGTTTAGCATAGCCTTCAGCTACGTCATTTGCTACGACCTAGCAAGGCGCCATATTCAGTTACTATTCATACTGATATTGTGAATCATGTACCGTCAAGAGCGACGTTCATCATTAAGGGATTAAAGTTAAGTATCAAACTACTTCCGTCCGCTTTCTGAATTCTAATTCCTTGTCATGTTCCAGACCTCACGTCAGTATAGTCCTTCCCTCCTCTCGCCAGCCTGCGTGAGCTAAAACGCGTGCATTTCGGCCTCCTCTAGTAACACGGTGTTGGCTCTTCTGCCAACACAACACTTTCGAACTGGAAGTAATTACACGGTCCAATCACATGATCGATGGCTACAGAGATGTGTACCGTCGAATAGACGTCCAACTGTTGAGCAACCCAACGAGCTACAAATAGTGTCTCCTCAACAATCGTTCAGTGAATGTTGCTGGGTATGGGCGTCCGTAGAAGGCGACTGGTTCATGCACCTATGCTAACTGCAGCGAGTAAGGCGTGAATTTGCACGCCAGTACTGCAACCGGACGTCCACTGAGTGGCGACAGGTAGCCTTTTCAGATGAATCACGCTTAATGCTTCATCGGACAGATGGCCGCTGGTTATCGGATAGGTCCAAGCCGGAGCAGGGACCTTATGGTCAGGGGAATGTTTTCGTGCATTCCCTGTGTTATTTCGTCATTCTGGAAGGCACAATGGACGGCATAAGTACGTATCTATCACTGGGAACCATGTCTACCACAAATTGCAATTTATTTTTACCAGCAGGACAATACAACGTGTCACACAGCTCACTGTGTACGTGCATGTTTTGAAGAGCACGAGGATGAGTTTATCGTACTCCTGTGGCCACCAAACTCCCCGGATTTAAAACCTGTCGAGGATCTGTGAGACTTCCTCGATCGGACTATTCCCGTAACGGATCCACAGACGAGAAAGCTAGTGCAGCTCAGCACGGCACTGGATTCGGCATGGCTCCACACTGCTGTCGGAACCTACCAGAACCTGACTGACTCTCTTCCCGCACGTCCCGCAGCAGTCCGCCCTGGCTATGCGGGCTTTCGACAAGTGGTCACATTAATGTAACCGGACATTGGATTTCAATATCACAATGCATGTACAACAAATAATCTCCATGAAATACACTACTGGCCATTAAAATTGCTACACCACAAAGATGACGTGTTACAGATGCGAAATTTAACCGACAGGAAGATGATGTGATATGCAAATGATTAGGTTTTCAGAGCATTCACACAAGGTTGGCGCCAGTGGCGACACCTACAACGTGCTAACATGAGAAAAGTTTCCAAGCGATTTCTCATACACAAACAGCAGTTGACCGGCGTAGCCTGGTGAAACGTTGTTGTGATGCCTCGTGTAAGAAGGAGAAATGCGTACCATCACGTTTCCGACTTTGATTAAGGTCGGATTGTAGCCTATCGCGATTGCGGTTTATCGTATCGCGACATTGCTGCTCGCGTTGGTCGAGATCCAATGACTGTTAGCAGAATATGGAATCGGTGGGTTCAGGAGGGTAATACGGAACGCCGTGCTGAATCCCAAAGGCCTCGTATCACTAGCAGTCGAGATGACAGACATCTTATCCGCATGGCTGTAATCGATCGTGCAGCCACGTCTCGATTCCTGAGTCAACAGATGGGGACGTTTGCAAGACAACAACCATCTGCACGAACAGTTCGACGACGTTTGCAGCAGCATGGACTATCAGCTCGGAGACCGTGGCTGTGGCGACCCTTGACGCTGCATCACAGACAGGAGCGCCTGCGATGGTGTACTCAACGACGAACCTGGGTGCGCGAATGGCAAAACGCCACTTTTTCGGATGAATCCAGGTTCTGTTTACAGCATCATTATGGTCGCATCAGTGTTTGGCGACATCGCGGTGAACGCACATTGGAAGCGAGTATTCGTCATCGCCATACTGGCGTATCACCCGGCGTGATGGTATGGGATGCCATTAGTTACACGTCTCGGTCATCTCTTGTTCGCATTGATGGCACTTTGATCAGTGGACGTTACAGTTCATATGAGTTACGAGCCGTGGTTCTACCCTTCATTCGATCCCTGCGAAACCCTACATTTCAGCAGGATAATGCACGACCGCATGTTGCAGGTCCTGTACGGTCCTTTATGGATACAGAAAATGTTCGACTGCTGCCCTGGCCAGCACATTCTCCAGATATCTCACCAATTGAAAATGTCTGGTCAATGGTGGCCGAGCAACTGGCTCGTTACAATACGCTAGTCACAACTCTCGATGAACTGTTGTAAGGTGTTGAAGCTGCATGGGCAGCTCTACTTGTACACGCCATACAAGCTCTGTGTGACTCAATGCCCAAGCGTATCAAGGCCGTTATTACGGTCAGAGGTGGTTGTTCTGGGTACTGATTTCTCAGGATCTATGCACCCAAATTGCGTGAAAATGTAATCACATGTCAGTTCTAGCATAATATATTTGTGCAATGAATACCCGTTTATCATCTGCATTTCTTCCTGGTGTAGCAATTGTAATGGCCAGTAGTGTATTTTCACCAGTTATGCAACAGTCAGTACTGCAGTGGCGTGGTACGTCTTGTTGCAGAGTTATTAATTATCAAAACATCATACTTTATTCATTGCAGCTGCTCACCTAAGATGGTGACTATTTACGGAGCCACCGTAAATAGTCGCTGGGATTGTGGTACTGGCGAAAATGGACGGATATAGGTAGAGTTATCTAGACACAATTATGAAAAAATGATATATAGCCTTCTTATTTGCTTAGTCATACGTCGTTTAATCTAGGAGGTTGTCAGCTTGGCACTTTAAAAGAATCCATTACATACCAGCGTGGAAATGCAGCGCGTAGTTTTAACATGTAGCTTGTAAACATTCACCTTAAGCGCTAACGGCGATAAGATATGAAATATGATAATGATCTTTGATATATTCGTTTTGATTGGCGTAAGTTACTACATATAGCTGTTACAAATCATGTATGAAAAGATAAAGAAATTATATTTGATGTTTTGACACTAAATGAGCAGTATAAGCTATAGGCAAAGACAGGTAACATACAATATGGACGAGAACCTAGAGGGAACAATGAGAACAGAAGACCAAGAAAAGAGTGCTTATATTAAAAAGGGCGTAAGACATTGATGCAGTCTTTCTCCTTCACTGTGCAAATCCTTTACTGTTCAAACTGTCCATCGAAGAAGAAATTACAGAAATTAAAGGAAGATTCAGGAGTCGGATTAAAGTTCAGAGTGAAAATGTATCAATGATAAGATTCGCTGATGACATTTTTATCGTCAGTGAAAGTAAGGAAAAATTAAGGCACCTGTTGAATGGCATGAATAGTCTAATGAGCAAAGAATACGGACTGAGCATAAACCGAAAAAATTGTTCAAATAGCAGGATTCGAACCTGCGACCGTAGCAGTCGCGCGGTTCCAGACTGAGCGCCTACAACCGCTAGACCACCGCGGCCGGCTCGTAAACCGAAGAAACACAAAAGTAATGAGGAGTAGCAGATATCATATTAGTGATAAACTTAACATCAAAACTGAGGGCTACGAAATAAACGATGTGAATGAATTCAGCTCACTTGGAAGCAAAATAACGGATGACGGACGACGCAGGAGGGATAAAAGAACCAGGTTAGCAAAGGCAAAGATGGTATTCCTCACTAGAAGTAGCTTACAAGTGTCTTACGTAGGCCTTAATTCGAGGAAGACATTTCTGAGAATGTACGTTTGGAGCACAGCATGGATGTGAATCGTGGAAACCCAAAAAGAAAATAATCTAAGCATTCGAGATGGAGTGCTATAGAAGCATGTTGAAAATTAGGACTCATAAGATAAGAAATTCACTGACTAGAAGAAGATACAGGATGACGAAACTTGTTTTAATAATTTCCACGCTACTGGAGAGAGGAGCAAAGGCGAAAAATTTGGGGCAAAACAGAGATTTGAATACACCCAACAAATAACTGAGCATGCTGGATGCAAGTACTACTCTGAGGTGAATAGGCAGCCACAGGAGAAGAACTCGCAGCAGGTCGCATTACATCAGACAGAATTATGACACAAAAATGAAAGTTTTGAATAGGCCTAACAGACAAAAAGCTCGAGTTCCGCATATACACTTGTGGACAGCATGTTCTGCACAGGCTTAGGCATATCTCTACAGTGACAACAATACAAGCAATCTTTATGACTCTTATTGTTATTTTATTTTCAAGATGTGAGCGCACACAATTCTTCATTTACAAAACACACAGGTAAGGCTACAAAGATGCTACATAAAGGGACAACATTCAGAGCAGACATGACGGGTATCAGGCGTTTACAAATACGATTTTTCGAAAAGTAGTATCAGACGTTTAAAAATGTGATTTTCTTAAAAGGTCTGAAACAGCGCCAGAATCGCAAAGAATACCTGTATATGGTATACAACGTAAGTTCAATGTAAGTATCCACCAATCGATGATAAGCTTGCAGTGCGTTGAAAAGCTGGCTAACGGAACAATAAAAGGTTTATAAATTGTATAAAGCGGATGGCTACAGTTTCCACGCTACAAATAATAATGTTAAACTAATAATTTTCTGGCGCCAGAAGAATGGAATGAAATTTCGGTCAAGCAGTTTCTGTTGGCCACATAAAATGCTGCTGTGGGAGTCCTGGCAGACGATGAAAATTATTAGATCAGAAAACAACACAATGTGGAAAGCAGTAGTTACGTCTGTTGAGTATGGTAGTCTACTTGGTTTTTCGGAAAGAGAAAGTCTGACGCTGACACATTCATAGCTCAGCACGTGGGTTCCACAAGCGCGCTATGCTACGGACTGCGCTTATGTCACAACAGGAGAGAAGTACCGCTGAGATACTTCCCAGGCCGCGCTCATCCAAGGTCATTGTCGTGTGCAATCGTAACTTTCACGAGCAGCAAAGCCGCCGATTACGAAACTCACTGAGTTCGAGACGCGGGAAGCGCTTCTGTGTGTCTAGGGCGTCGGCACACAAGGGCTTTCTACTACGCCACTCGTTCGGGCGATACCGCCGACTCAGCGTTCGAGGCAAATTTAGGGAAATCCCCTGGGCAAGAATGTACTGAAAACTTTCATTAGTACCAAAAGTCATGGAAACTAGTTCTGAATTTTTTAAGCAAAGTCAGTCCACATCAATAGTATTAGTACATTACATTACATAGTCCTAGCATAGATATCAAAGAACAACGCCTTAAAAAGGTTTTATGATCTCTTTATCTTACATATAAAAGTGTTTTTAAAGTCAACGGTGGTTCGTTAACAGGCAAGTTATCCAAATTTCGGATTGGTATTGTTTTTAACTGATTTATTTAAAGTATTTAAAGAAACGAAATTGCAACTCCTTATTTCGGCGTCGGCGGCTTTGGAATTGAATGCTAAACGCTTTCTGTATTGCACAAAGATTAACTTTGTCTATAGCCGTTTTTCAATTTCAATACTGGAAATATTTCGAAAAAATAACTAATTCTGCCGCCAAATGTCGTTCTTGTGGAAAAATACAAAAGACTTCTCGTAACACTACAAATCTGAAATGTCATGTAGATAAAATACATCAAAATTTTCTGTCTAAGGACGTCCAGTGTTCTAGGACTGCTGCACCACCAACACTAACTTTTATAGAACCTAATGTTGTGCATTCAGCTAGTACTGGTAATGTAACATCAGAAACATTATCCGAATTTCAGAGTGGATGTCATTCGGAAAGAAGTGACACAATAGGGCCAAAACATCATTACTGGAACCAACCCTAAGCTCTAGTTTTCAAAACTTATCCGAATATGCTGATATCGGGGTCAAAAGGAATTTGGCTGACAAATAGTATTTTATACTTGATTTGTAAGGATTCCCAACCTTCTCAAATTGTAGAAAACGAAGATTTTCCGAATTTTATAAAAGTTGCTTGCCCATTATACAAGGTGCGATCACGATTTATTATGAAAAGAATGTTACAAATCAAGTATAATGTTATTAGAGATCACTGTAAAGAAAACTTCAGAGAGTGAGTAGTTTGCCTTTAACAACAGATATTTGCACAGACACGACGCAAACAAGAAGTTTTTTGGAAGTGACTGTGCTGTTTTTAATGAGGAACAATTAGAGTCCGTAAAGTTAGGAGTTTATGATTTAGCTCAATCCTATACCGGAGAATACATTGAAAATACGGTTACTGAAGACCTGTGAGGAGTCGAATATTGGAATCAATAAAATTCTGGCAGTTCTCACTGATGCTGCCGCTAACATCATAAAAACAGTAGATACTGCTTTTGGTAGAAATCGTCATTACATTGCTACTACCACATATTGAATTTGGTGGCATGAAAATCATTTGAAAAACCGCCTCATTTTTCTGACTTAATAGCAGCAGTTGAAAGAATACTAACATGGTTCAAATAATGTGTTAGGCAAGAATCCGATTTTTAAGTTCATTCACGTTGTTTTAATTTTTAAAAGATTTTTAATACTGCGCCCTGAAATCAATAAAATTATTGACTGTCACACCAGTGCACCACAAATTTTGAATGCAAAACAAATAATTGATTTGACTGAAGTGTGTGAAATATTATGACCAACTGACATAATGTTCGCGAAATCTGTGGTGAAAAATTTATAACATGTAGTAAAGTAATATCACTTACCAGATTACTTTCTATACAAGTAACTGGCTTTCAACAGAAACAAACAACTACAGAGAGTTTAACGAATAACTTCATTGCAGTATTTAAAAAAGAAAGATTGCTACATAATGAAAATATTTGTATCCTTGTTGTCGCCCCTCTCATAGATTTACGATTCAAGAATATACATTTTACGATGCACTACCCTGTTCAAGAGCCATGAAGAGTGTCAAGAAGAGGGTTTCAAAAACTGAGGGACATGAACAAAGTCAAAATGGACAAATAGCCGAGAATTGCACAACACAGGAGGAAACCACAAATACATGAAGTGATCACTGTAAACTTTTTATTGAGAAGAATAATGTTTTGGGCAAACAACGTGACAACAATATGCTTACGAAACTAAGTTATTATTTAAAAAGTGCAGTAGCTGATTTAAAGCAGGATCCATTACTTTTGTATCAAGTCCTAGGATCCACCTATCTGAAGTTGAAGAAGGTGGCTATTAAACATTTGTGCTGCACAGCGACTTCGATAGCTCCGTAAATACTTTTTTTCAAAAGCTGGTCAACACCTCTATCAACAAAGAAACAGGCTTAAAAAAAACGGTATCAAAGTTATTTTTTTGCAGAGTGTACCCAAAAGATACTGGGAATGTTAGTTTTCTTCTACTTTGCATGGTGAATACATTTAGTAAATAAAATAATGGATTTTTGGTGCCCAAAACATCGATGTTTTCGGACATCAATGTTCTACTTGCGGTATTTTCGTACATCGGTATATTTGAACCGGTGATGATGTTGCCATCGATGTTTTTTTTTAATATCGATCGTCACTAATATGAACCAGATGAAAGTAAAGATAACTGTTCCTGTGTTCGCGGAAAACTGCCTTGTAAAATAAAAATTTGCGTGGGAGACAATTCGAAACAAATGGTGACAACATTCAAGCATTTCGCTAGCAATTCGAAGCAACTGTACTTAACATGATAATTTCAGACTGGATACTAAATATTTTTCAAACAGACAAATATCACAATTATCACTGCAGGAGGAGCTATAGAATTGTCAACAAGAAGATCTAATATTGAAAATAATATGTACACTTTTGGGTTCAAAGGGAAATTCCAGTATTATATACAACTTCATGAACTACAGCAAAGTAATTTTCCAGCGTAGGCGACAAAAATGGTTCAAATGGCTCTGAGCACTATGGGACTTAACTTCTGTGGTCATCAGTCCCCTAGAACTTAGAACTACGTAAACCTAACTAACCTAAAGACATCACACACATCCATGCCCAAGGCAGGATTCGAACCTGCGACCGTAGCAGTCCCGCGGTTCCGGACTGCGCGCCTAGAACCACTAGACCACCGCGGCCGGCCGTAGGCGACAAATTATTAACAAAGGGAAAGGAGATCGTCAATAGCGAAATGCAGCAATATTTAAGACTGCAGTGATAATACGGCACCACACATTATCTGATCAAAAATATACGAACACTCTTATGTAATGCGGAACTGAACCAAGATGTCGCCAGAGGCAGACCCGTCAGTATACGTATAAGAAGCCGGGGAGTATTGTGTCGTCGATAATAAAGCAGTAAACCCACGCAGATAGCCACGCGCGTTGAGGCGCCACTTCCGAGATTTGGGGAGTAGCGAAGACTGTGGATCTAATCCGCTCGGCTGATTAACGGCAGCAGTGGTACACCGGTTCCCGTCAGATCACCAAAGTTAAGTACTGTCGGGCTGGGCTAGCACTTGGATGGGTGACCATCCGGTCTGCCGAACGCTGTTGGCAAGCGGGGTACAGTGCAGCCCTTGTGAGACAAACTGAGGAGCTACTTTATTGAGAAGTAGCGTCTCCGGTCTTGTAAACTGACATACACCTGAGAGAGGGTGTGCTTACCACAGGCGCCTCCATATCCGCATACAATGACGACTGTGGGATGATGTTGACACGGTGACTGGTGGGTACCGTTGGGCCTTCATGGCCTGTACGGCTGGAGTTTAGTTTTTTTTAACGGCGAGTGCTGGTGTGCCGGCCAACCTGGTTATGCTTTTTTGACGGATTTCCGCATCCGACTAAGTGAATACTGGGCTGGTAATCACGTCTCGCCTCAGTTAAGCGATTCACAAAAGTTTCGAGAACGTTCTCACACTTTCACATGGGATAACACTAGATGCAGACAGATAGGGTACACATATTCCGTCATGGTGGGAAGGGGGAAGGGGGGGGGCGGAGCAGGAAGGGCGTAAGGCAATCCTCTACCATTAATATTGACAAATTCGGAATAACATCTTGTCACTGCGAAGAGACAATTTGAGGTCTGGAAAAAATAGCAGACGGGCAGCAACAGCAGAACAGTTTGGTCAGGAGAGCTCAGTGACTTTGAACGTCACCTGAGTAACAACTCCATCAGGGACATTGCAACCTTTCTAAAGCTGCCAAAGTTGACTGTTGGTAACGCGACTGGAATTGAAAACGCTAAGGAACAACCACGGCTAAACTAAGAGCATGCAGAACTCGTGTATTTACGGAAAAGAACTGCCATGGGTAGTTATACAAACTCTCATGAAATGAGCGGAACGAAGCACTCGTGTTCCAGGCCAGCTAGCACAGTGACTATGTATAGGGAGTAACAAGAATGGAACTCAGTAGCCAATGCTAAGCGATTCTTGAGGTGGTATAAAGAGCGACGCCGACTACTAGAGCCGAGTGATGACTCACATTATACCCTGTGCAATCCGATGGAAAAGTTTAGGTTTGGCGAATACCTGGCGAATGATACCTGCCGTTATGTGTAGTGCCAACAATGAAGTGCGCAGAATGTGATGTTACGGTATGGGGGTGTTTTCCGTGTTTAGGGTGTTGTCCCATTTATTGTACTTCGGAAAATGCTAAATGCAGAAGGATATGAACATATTTTACAGCATTGTGCACTGCTTACAGTAGAGGCACAGTTCAGAGGAGATGACTGTTTGTACCAGCATTGCATTGCACCCTGCCATACACAGCATCGTTGGAACAATGGTTTGTGGACAATAACATTCGTTAAATGGTCTGGCCACCCCAGAGTCCCGACCTCAGTACAGTGGAACATCTTCTCTGGCTCCTGCTCTTAAGGAAGAATGGGCTGCCATTCCTCCACATACACTCAGATACCTCATTGAAATTGTACGCAGAAGACTTCGAGCAGTCATAAAGGTGAAGGTGGACGCACTTAACGTTACTGTCCGGATACTTCTGACCAGATAGTGTACATCGAAATATCAGAGTCATTTCAACAAGCTCAAAATTCTCAATAATAACACTATCTTCATTTTTAATAATATATATTTCTCATTAAAACTGTGACCAGTACACTAATATTATTAATACCTTTTAATGAAACAACTTTTTAATCTGTTCTTTTTCGATATGCGTGTAATTCACTACACTTGATGTAAGAAGGGTCACATCGAACCACTATTCGAAAAAGTGGCTACATCCGGAACATTACAATTTGTGGGTTACATAATTGATTTCAAGACGAGAGTCTTGATCAGGGGTTCCTGGCAGTTTTTTAAGTCCATAAAAGATTTCGAAACTCTGTTCTATCCGCACATACCCTCGCGAAAACTGCGTTGCTACGAAGGGAGACATCGAATTCACCTCTGAGTTGTACAACAGCAGTATTTTCCTGGGTTAGAAAAGCAATGGAATGCAGTCGCTGACGCTGAGGAAGTGCTCCCTCACATTCCGCCTTGAAACCGGTCCATTGCGACAAACTTGAGCTACGTTCCACGCAATGAATGCTGCTTTACAGAACAGTGTACTGCTAAGAATATTTCGGCAGAAATAAATAACATTCATTTCTTTCTTTTTCGTTAAGTTTTAGCGCCTAGTCGACAGCGAAGTCGTAACATTAGCTTAGCTCTTGGTGGGGGTGGTGATGGAACCAGAGGCGGCGCTTTTTAAAGGCAGTGTGCTTGGATTCGCCTACAGGAATTCAAGGAAACCACAGATAACATAAACCAGGATGATAGGAGAGGGGTCTGAACCTGACGGCTCTCGAAGGAAAGTTCAGTGTTATACTGGTGCATCGCAGCGGATGGTAAAAAATGTTTTTCGTTCTACACGAATGTCCTGGCGTGAACAATAATTAAATTTTCCGAATGATGAAGTTGACACACTTGTACTGAGTGACGAATGATGGGTCCCTATCCCTCTCCCAGAGTTACTAGTGCTCAAAATTTCTTTTCTTGGTATTCCTAAAATCCTTATTTTAATTTGAAGTGTGAGTTCACCAGTTCTAGAACTTTCCTCAAATATTCGGATTACTTCAGCTGGGCAGCTGTGCCACCAGTTACTCTTCTCCAGTTTGCCGCGTTTTATTCGTCCACGATTTCTAACAAACGTTACAAATAGTTGAAGTTTTGAAACTGTGATACATTTTTGTCGATGATTTCTTTCGGTATCACAGATGGCAAGGCGGTTAAATCATAACTGTGGGTAACTAAAAAGTGACTAATCGATACATTTCAGATTTTTAAATACGGTAATTGCAACATAATTTACTGAGATTCCATAGCGTCTGTATAAAGATATTTTCATTCTCCTCTCAATTATAATTTCAAAAAATGATGCCCTACAAATGCACTAATATCCGCAGTCTTCGATGGACTTACGCTCCTTCCATTTTGTTTCAGTTCAGATCCCCTTTCGTTTTCTGTGGTTTATCTAAATCATTTCACCTAAATGTTGGCATAGTTTCCTCAAATTGGCCAATGATGTTGTCGTTCCATCTAAAAAACAAGAGTCATGGTTTTTCGTAGGTTATTCTTTTGTTTTTAAATAAATTCTTTCGGAGATATATGTTATGTCTCCACTGATCTCAAAATCATAACGGTAAACGTCAATCTTTCTTCCGTTCCCTTTGTAATCACGTTTTTCTTTCGATCGCTTACATTGCAATCCTTCCAGATTCCACTACGGCGGCTCGTTAGCCGTTCGGCAGTTTGGCCGGGCATTACAGCCGTCGTTATTTCTATCACTATCTCATTACGATTTACGCATCACCCAGCGTAACAACCTACATGTGTTTCTAAAACACATGTAGTAATACTGAGCAATTTATATCATCTAAAACTGTTTTCTTTTTTTATAACAGCTTATTTAAAATGATAAACTTGACTAATTGTATTTGACTAATGGATAAAAAGCGTTTTTCATTCTTTTCAATATGAAATTGTCGTCAACACAAGGAGAAATTATTGTTTCAGGCAAACTATAAGGAGCGATAAAAAGGTGTGCGTTCGAAGGCCGCAAAGTCCAGCATCGGTATGCCAATGTGGCAAAATCGCCATGGGCACCGAAGCAGTCATCCTAGCAACACACCGGGTTGTAGATACCCATTTGGTAAAACATTGTGTCCTGCGGCGTGAAGAAGTCTGTAACTGCCTGCTGCCTCGTCCGACAGGAATCATTGAGGCTTCAAGGCCTTGTTTAGGGGATCGCAGTAGTGACAACTGCATGAGGTCAGAAGTACTCGTACAGGGCGGGTGCTCGAGTGTCTCCCCTCTGAGTTGGCGTAACTTCTGCGTTACGACATTTGCGATATGGGGACGTGCAGCACCCCTTAGCGCACCATTCCACAACGATGGTTTTCTGCAGACATTCTTCATTCTCCGATGGATGTCTACCGGTGTTTGTCTTTCGGCAGCCAAGAAAAGAATAACAGCATTTTGATTCTGTTTGGACGAGTTCGGTCACCGTAGTTCACGTTTCCGTATTTACCGCACGCATGTCGGAAAGATGCGAATGCCACACTAATTCCTTGCTTCCGTGTCGGTGCTTATGTACCCGCATCGGAGTCACTCTACGTTTCATGTACGCTACAGCGACGCCATAAAATGGAAACTTTTTGATCGCCCCTTACACAAAAAACTTAATCATATTAGTGCTTGACTGGTCTGAAGCAAATTTACTCATACCTCCCGCGGGTGCTGGATCGGACGAGAAGAACACAAAGATATATCTTGCTACGTTTTCGTAGCCTTCCAGTTGCTCTGATGTTACCTCTCATGATTGTTATCTGTGCGGTTGGATAAACTACAACGCTGTTTCTTCATTCACGCTTGTTTCATTTCAAGGCCTAGACGCGGAACCGTTGATACTTTGAATCCAGTGACCAGTGGCTGTACGCCTGATACGCGACAAGAAATGAACTTTCGTTCTTCTTGAAGCACTGGGTACATAGTTCAAGTGCACATGGCATTACGTTATCTATTTACCTACTCAGTGTGTTTTTTGTATTTTACGCAATGTATCAGTTAAAATGTTGAAATCTGATCATTTGTAATGAATAAAGTATTATGGTCATACACAGTGCCTACGCTAAGCTGTCGATCGTAGTGCCCAATGGCAGTGTTCTAGACCGGCTATGTGAAGCAAACACATTTAAATCAACTCCGAAGCATCCCTTTTGGTTTTCCGTACTACGGCTTAGTGTACAAACTGTACCCCTATAACTGTCCCCATTTTCCCGTTTCAGTCCCGAACGAAGCGTAGGAACAAACGGCTGACGATAAATCTCCGTGTGAGATCTAATTTTTCTGATTTCTCCATCGTAGCCATTGGCCCGATATATGTAGAAAGTAATATATATAGAACACTATACTTTTGACCTGCATACCGTATATCGCGAGCTACCTTGAGTTCGCGGAGATAGTTTCTGGCTCACGTATAGTTGGCTGCACTGCCAGTCCAGCTTATTCTGGACTCCAGTTGAAGAGTCTTGTACTTTGTTCAAATGTGTGTGAAATCTTATGGGACTTAACTGCTAAGGTCACCAGTCCCTAAGCGTACAAACTATTTAACCTAAATTATCCTAATGACAAACGCACACACCCACGCCCTAGGGAGGACTCAAACCTCCACCGGGATCAGCCGCACAGTCCATGATTGTAGCGTCCTAGACCGCTCGGCTAATCCCGCGCGGCAGTCTTGTACTTTCTTCACAAGTGTTCAAGAATGGCGATTACAAGTCAAAACGAAAGACCTACTATTTTCATTCGCACCTGCACATTTGAAGGAGGGAGATATCCTCGACTGAGGGCGAAGTTCTAGCGCACGAGGCGCTTCACCTTCTGGCATGACGGTTTGGCTAGAAAATTAGATGGCTTATCGTACTGCTTGGCTTTGTGCATTTTTCCCTTTTTTTGTGATTTTTTATATTTTTTTTATTTTAAAATAAAAGAAAGATTAAAGGATAGTGAGAGGGACAGTGAGAGAAATGGAAAACGAACGGCCTAAGTGACTGGCCGGTGGGTTTTGTCATGGGTCTCCGCTACAGTGGTGATGGTTTTCGTTACTGAAACTGTCGTTGTTGACGTGCAATTTCTTCCATGGCTTCCAGAATTAGGAGGAAGATTATTTATACCCAGAGTTTAGGTGTAGAAGTGTGTGTGTGTGTGTGTGTGTGTGTGTGTGTGTGTGTGTGCCGTACAATGCAACCGTCGCTGTAGAAAAGGAAGGGAACATGGGATACCACTATAAAACTACCAATTCAGAAGTTCAATAATATTTTCCTCTGGAAAAAAATAAGCAGCCAAAAATGTTAGTAAAATAGCAATCACTGTATTATAAAAAGCAAACATGAATGAAACTGCAACTGAAGCATCATGATACATGGCCAGGATCATCACTCGAAAGAAGAAATCTTGTCAAGACGGTGATATAATTAAAGAAGCGTCTTTAGACGCTAGTGAAGCATTGTTTGAAGATTTGAGTAAAGTTGAGATAATTTCTTCTGTAAAATCCATAGAGCTATCTACTAACACAGAAATGAGACGAATTGAGGTTATAGATACTAACGTTGTTTCACAAGCGAAAAATAATTTTGATATGTGCTGGTATTTCTCACTGCAACTCGATGAATCTACAAACGTCGCCGGTACTGGCCAATTAACCATTTTTTTAGATGATTTTTGTTTATTTCACAAAAAAAGAACATATAAAATCATTCCTCTTAAAGAGCTCATTAATGACAAGACGTGTTTTCAGAGAGAAAAAATTTATTACTTTTGAGAAAATTACTATAATTATGTGAAACGCAGCGTTTAACGACAGGTGGCGACCCAAGAATGGTTGGGAAAAAGAAAACACTCATTTCATTGTGTCGGCAAGATGAAAACTCACCCGAGTTCCTTTCGTATCATTGTACCATTCACACAAGCAGGCTAGGTGAGGAAAGTTTCTCAGAATGAATGAAATTATGATGCCTGTGATGAAAATAGTAATTTAAGTGACGGCACAACATACAGGGCGGAGTTTGTTCAAAACACTGACTGATGAAATGGACTGAGAGTATGGACACATGCTACTTCATAATGAGGTACGGTGGCTGAGTAAGAGTCGAGTTCTTCAGCGGCTCAGTGTACTACTGCCTGCATTAGAAAAATTCTTTGAAGGACGTGACAAACGCTACCCTGAACTTAATAACCCAGCCTGGCTGTAGGATTTCGAATGTTTGGTAGACATCGTGGAGAAACTTTATGAATTCAAGTACATTCTCCAAGGGCTTAAAAGAAATGATTCCGACATTCATGCATTTTCAGTAAAGCTTGAGTTGCGGGAAAAGGTCTTAGCAAAGATGATGTCAGACACTTCCCTTGTTTGAAAGGTAAGTTGGATAATCAGTTCTCATGACTACCCTAAAGTGACAAAAATGCTGAAATTATTTCTGCTATAAGGATACAACTCTCGCAGTTTGTCGCATC
The DNA here is from genome assembly GCF_021461395.2 of Schistocerca americana. NCBI lineage: Eukaryota > Metazoa > Arthropoda > Insecta > Orthoptera > Acrididae > Schistocerca > Schistocerca americana. The sequence continues at coordinate 464,633,292 of NC_060130.1, forward strand.
ACTTTTGACCTAAGTCGACGTAGAAGAATTTAGGGTTTCCAAGAAGATAGCTCTGAAAAAGAAATTGAGGTCAAAGCAGTTCAAAGTGACTTGTTGTATAAGTCCTCGCTCTCTACTTATGAATGTATTCGGTCCCATGAGTCCAAAGGAAAATATCCTGTCTTTGTGAGAGCACTGTTTAGTTCAATCTAACTGTGAGAGACTTCTTTTCTGCCATAGATGTAATAAGCAAATACAGAAACAAAATCAAAAATGCGCGTCTGGATAGCTCCATTCGAATAGCGCTAACTACCCTCCCAACATAAAGTAGGCAGTGACTGAAAAGGAGCATCATTGAAATACAGAAATAAAATATATTTTCGCATTTTTTCGCATTTATTTTTGTATGGTGTAATTTAGGAAAATGCACTAGAAGATTATACAACATTTTATTAGATCCAAATATCCGTATTACTTCCAGGCAGTATTTCTTTCAGAGGACTGACGCTGAACTTTTATCGCCACAGTGATATAAATACTCTTTAAATTTTAGAACCCCCACCCCCTTCCGCGGAGCATAATGTCTAAAAGAAACAGCGGTTTCAGCCGTAATAGCTCACTATTTTATTTATTTTTTTGTATTTGTGAAGTATCTTCCATGGTCAGAGAGTTTGGCGATCGCTCTATATAACTTTTTAGTCGAAGTGAATGAAATATAAAGTAATTATTCTAATATTGGAACGCGATTGCACTAGCATTTATTATACAGGGTGCCGCAGAAGGAATGCTCCATAATCAGGGGTAAGACAGGAACGATCTTTAGAAACAAAAAAGTCTAGTAAACATGGGCTCTATAATGCATACCTTAAAAGCTATGAGCACTTCTTCATCTTCAATGCGGTGAAAAAAATCTCTTCTACTGCAAGTTCTTTGCTTTCCACATTTTGGGAGAAGGTAGCATGGACCAAAGAAAAGATAAAAATTTCTTGTAAACATGGACTCTAAAATGCATACCTTAAGAGCTATGTGCCCTTGTTCAGTGGAAGAGATGTGTTTCACAGTAGCGAAGATGATCAAGTGCTCATAGGCCTTAATGTATGCATTTTAGAATCCATGTCTATTAAACCCCCTTGCTTCGAATGATCGTTCCTATCATAACCCTGAATATTGACCATTCTTCCTGTATCTGTATACTATCAAGCTACTGCATTTATGTGTGTCACTAATATGGATCGTCTTAACATATTTTCTTCACATATGTTAAATATGTAGATGGCTGACTGGAGTGTCCCGAAAGCCAATACAACAAAATAGAACAAACAGTTGGACTAGAAACGTTTCTAGCTAAGACTGGAGACGTCTGCTGAGTTTTAAAGACTAGCGAGAATTTAACAAAATAACAGCTCCCGGTTTTATAATGAGAGTCATTAGCAGCAACATGTAAACCACTAATTTTCATAAGTAATTATAAAAATGCGGTAAAATTAAGGACGACGAAGCGTGCCGAACACTAAAATGTGAAAATTACAGACTGTCTCTGGGCTGCGCCTCCACGACTTTACATTGAGTAGAGTAACAGACTCTCTCTCCAGTTCTGCTCTCTCATGCAAGAACGGGCGGAGAGTTTCTCCTCATTTTTACTATATGAAAATTAGAGGTCACTGATATTTTACATAGGCGTCAGTTTCGCTGCGAAGAAAGAATGCATAAATACGAGAGCTTTTGACCATCTGATTTTATGACCAGCAAGTGATTTAAACCATCCGTAAAATTAAAAAGGTTGGATTTCAACATATTGTTCCTAACAGCTAGATTTAGTGCACCGTAAAGCAGTAAACACGCTTACTATTAAGTTAAATAAAACACCGAGTGAAGTCTTTTTCTTTTTACGTAGAATGGGATGCTGTGAAATATTTAAGCGGTGGTGCCAACGCACGGCGAATCCAATCTAGGATTCACCCAACGCCAGCCTCTGTTTGGTATCAGCTATTGTCATGACAAGCCGCTTTATTCATTCGAGAAAATGAACACTGAGTCGCACAGTTAGCCGGGACTTTATTAATTAAAAGGGTGCTATCGGCGCTCCGGAAGCGCGGACAATGTTCATCGGATGCACGCAAAATTTTACTCCGAGTGTGACAATTTGTTCTTTTGTCCGCAGAACAGCTATATTAAATCCTAACATTCGTTCTGCAAAGACCACAAGTGACGCTCTTTGTACGCACTGTATCGCCCTTAAAAGGACGTTTTTTTTTAAGTCATGGACTGTAATACCCACAAGAGCCTGCTCACACACACTGATACCCCCACAAACGTATATATATGAGGAAGTACGCTGCAAAATTAAAATGAGAGTTTATGCAGCCACTCTGTAAGTGTGAAAGCAAACCTTTTTTACACGTCAACATTGTTTCTGAGTCTGGTCATACATCACAAATCTATAGCCGAGACACAGTATGTCCTTCGGTTTTTGGTACAAAGCATACAAAGATGCGCTGCTCAGCCACAAACTATTCGAACTTTTATCTTCCGATTGTAACGAACATTTACGACAGTCTCACTCATTGCTGTAAATCACGTTCTTTAGCGGTCTTCATTACATAAGAAGACGCACTAAATTTTTTGCGTACACACGAGACTGTGTTACATACAACAGGCTAGAAGATTGTGTGCGACACAGAACAGCTGTAAGGAATTATGGATTCTGCTCACAAATTAGTAGGTCCAGTAAATCTTGCTCAGTTGACGAATGAAATACGTTTATCACAATTCGGTAAATTGGTGTTACATATTTCCATCAAACTTAATGGCTTTCCAATCAAATAAGATATATACGGAAAGCTGGCTTCTCTTAATTACGACCAAATATCAGCTCAGACAACTCTATCTTTCTGGATTATCCTAATCTGCTGTCTGAAGTATAATCCAAAAGCACTCCTGCCCAATACAAAGCTTTATGATGCCATCGCTGAGCAACACGAGTCAACCAGTATCTCACTACGTGAAACGAAATGCCAAGAAACGTTTGACATAACAAATAGTCATAAAGTAATCCAGTGATTTTTAAAAAAATACTAGAACAATTATAAAAATTCTGTATATTTACTGATACGAAAACAAAGACGAATAATGAGACCCTAGCTCTGCAGAGGAGTGTGTGCTGCTCGGAGAATTTGGCAATCTTCTTTGTATAGTTAATTTGTGTTGTTTTATTTTCCTTTCATATACTTCTCGCTGCGTTTCACTATTCATTCAGTCACTTTCTCTGTTTTAGGAAAGAACTAGTTCTCAACGAATTTTTGGTTGGGAGCACACTAGTAAGCTGCAGTGTTGCTACGGATATTACATTGTTGTGACTGTTATTACAAGGTGCTACTGTTAATCACACAACGGGTACCACTGCCCTAACAACAGACTCAAAAAACATAGTAACCACTGTTTCACTTATCAGAATATTCCGGGAGAAACGGGGTTCGTAAAGATGTAACGGTATGGATCATACGAAAGGGAAAAAGTTTATTTGAAAATAAGGGGCGATGAAAAGGTTTCCGTTTGAGTGCTTTGCTGCAGGGTATATGCAACCCAGCGCGACTCCGATGGAGATATATAAGCACCGAGGTGACAGTGCGGTCTTCGAAAGCAAACTTTTTGGTCGCCCCTTATATATCGTCTGTTCTACGAAGGGGTGCTGAAAAGTAATGCTTCCGAATTTTTTATTGAGGTATTACATGTCACGCATATTACTCGGTCTACTTTCCCGCTTCGCTGACTCAATTGCAACCCTCCGTCGCTAGACGGCAGCGTGTAGCATGGCAGCGAGTAACGTAACTATGTCGGTGTGCGAAACACAGCGTATTGTATACGAGTTTCTAATCGCAGAAAACATGCCTCCAATTGAAATCCATAGAAGAATAAAAGCTGTGTACGGTGGTGATTGTATCGACAACAGTAAGTGCGAAGTTGGGTTGCTCGTGCTCTTGATCAAGAAACAGTAGTGCTAACCTCAACGTGTGTGACAGGGCTCGGAGTGTTTCCCAAACTTATGAAACGACTTTGAGGACTTCACTTTGATAGTGATGAAGCGTTGTAAGCAGCAGTGAGTGTGGTTCCGTCAACAAAGTCGAACATTCTACAGTAACGGTATCAACAAACTATTCTCTCGTTGGGAGATATGTGTTCGTCGCCAGGTTGACTATGTTAAGAAATAAATAAGTAGAAGTGAAGAATAAAGATGTAGAATGCAAACCGAGCTTGTTTTACTTAAAAGGCTTTAAAAATTTTCACATAAAAAAATTGATGGCATCACTTTTCAGCACGCCCTTTTAAATAGTACTTCAACGAAACTTGTCCACAAAGTTAGATCGCTTGCAGTGATGGCGTTGCACAGTTATCAAGATCACGTGGCTTTTCTCCACTAAATATTTTCGATGGTGTTAGTTAAAGGCCGGAGTCTATAAACACAGACGGACAACTTGACCGACTGATACCGAACTGATACATGTGTGAAATGTAATGGGATGATCGTATGGCATTGTTGGCTGGGAGTCGCCACCTGGGGATGTTCAGATGTCGAGTTGCAAGTCTTTTCATCTGACGCCACGTTGTGCGATATGCTTGTCGATGATGGTGAAATGATGATGGAAGACAATACAACACCAAGTCCAAGAGTGGAGAAAATCTCCGAACCGATCGGGAATCGAACCCGGAGTATGGTAGTCAGACACGCTGACCCAGCTAAGGAGGCGGACACTGATACTTGAATATTTCCGTCCTTAAAAATCTTTTGATTAAAATTTCGTCTTCGCGCGAGTTTATTTTTAAGTACAGAAGAAAGTAATTTTTACAGATGAAGAATGGTGTGGTGCATAATGGTTATTTGTTGTGTCTAATGATACTGGAACTTTTTAGATGATTGCAACACAGCATGCGCAGAGGAAGTGCACTTGTGGCTTAACACCATATTTCTGACTTTGAGAAATATCTATTAATTGTCATGAGGGGCAGGGGAGCATCCTACAGACAGATTGCACCGTCAATTGGCTATAATGCAATATCTTCAGAACGAGTGGTGACGAGATGGACTCAGGAAAACAGACTCCGAAGAAGAGTAGCCATTGATCCTTCCAGAAAGACTACGTCACGATAAGCTCGTAGGATTATTCGACTCGCAACAGTCGGATGACAACAGTTCACGTCTGAGCAGAGACTACATACAGAGTATCACCATGAACCGTCGGGAACAGATTACTGGACGCTGGGTTGAGATCTCGAGTTGCTAAGCGTCGTTTGCCGCTGACACAATACGACAGACGACAGACTTACATCTTGTACAGACAGGGTCAGCTGGACGCTGAGAGACATTCTGCGGTGTTCAGCGGTGAGTCTCGCTTCTGTTTGTGGTGGTCAGATCAACGCCGACGTGTCCGTAAACGACCTGGTGAGGGGTCGAGGGAAGTGGCGATTCTCGATACCCTACCTGCCCAACTCCTGCGGTGATGGTTTTGAGAGTCACTGCATATGACGACAGAACTGATTTGGTAATTGATAAAGTGAAGCAGAATGAGGAACCCTGTTGTCACAGCCTCACTGACGCGCGTAACAAACGGCATACCCCAGAAGGATAATGCAACACCCAGCACGGCCGCGCACTCCAGAAACGCTTCGAGAATGTACGGATCCTTGACTGGCTTGCCCCTTCGCCTGATTTGTCACTCATACAGGACGTCTGGGATGCTATGGGAAGACGCATATTTATTCTAACAGCCTCCAGCCAATAGTCTTCATGCACTGGTACAGCATGTGTTTCAGGCATAGTAATAAATTCCTCAGTATGGTGTTCGGATAGTGTTTGCTTCCGTACCAGGACAAATACAATAGTGTATTAGTGCCTGCGGAAGGATACACCTAGTACTGCTGATGACAGGCATCGGTTCCGAATAGAATAATAGATAAATCGTTTAGTACCTGTTATGTGGTGAACATATCAAAACAATCTGTAATAAATATCGGACTGTTGCTTCATGGCGTAACACTTTCTATTTGTGTCAATCTAAATAGTACAAGAATAAGAGGAAAATAATCGCTTGCTCACAGATTCTGTACAAGGAGCTGGCGGTTATGTTATTTATTTGTATAAAATTTACAAGATTTGACATAAAAGAGATGAAGTTGGACCTGTTTTTAAGGATTTAACGTAACAAAGTAATGCGTGAATGTACTTCGACCTCTTAGAGGAAGTGGACGTCTTCTTTGCTCTCCCCCAGAAAATGTGCAGTACGCGCGTTCTGATTCGAAATAATTGAGACTGGTGTCACAAATGTGAGTATTTATCAAATGAATTCAGTTCAAAGTAGGACCAGCTATAGCTCATACATGTCAACATCTGTTCCTACGGCTACTCAAAATTTATGTGAAAGTTTTCTGCGCAGCAGCTCCGTCGTTTTAGCCTTCCAGTGGAGCGCCAGAAGATCACTCGAAACTGTCAATAATTTCATCGATTCTGATTGAACTTCACCCAACGAAATGACACAGTCGAAGGTCGAGAAACAGTCGCTCAGTAATATGGTAGTTTTTGAGTAATGCAAGCAGTGTTGTTCCTTTTTTGCGAGACGTGGTACAAGTACGCACGGTAATGCCAAAATCAAGCTTTCGCCTGTAAGCGTTGCAGAACTCTGAGCGAGATTAGATGACGTCGTTATCAAAAAAGATACAAGGCGAACAAATGTGTAAATTTCGTAGAAATCCGAGTGCGTTTGGTCGAGAACTAAACAAAAGTCAGCACACTCAAGATGCAATACCTTCAAATGCTTTATGCAAGGGTGTGCTGAAAAGTAAAGGCTCCGATTTCTTTATGTGAAAGCTTGTAAGGTTTTTTACATAAAACGAGGTTCGTTAACATTCTACATGTCTACACATTCATTTCTCAACATAGTCACTCTGGTAGCGAACGCATTTCTCCAAATGAGAGACCAGTTTGTTGATACCGTCACTGTAGAACGTTTGATTTTGTTGGCGGAGCCACAGCCTCACCTCTGCTTGCACCGCTTCATCGCTACGCAAATAAAGTTCTTGCCATTAGAAACTCGATCACAGCACGCTGCTTCTCACGCACCGACAAAGTTACGTTACACACCGCCGTGTTACACGGTGCATTTATTTTATTTTTTATTCATTGGCTATCGCGAAGTGCCTGTACAGCCATTTAAACAGTAAAATGTCAAGTACGGCAATACCAACGTAAGGACAACACAACTCCCAGTCCCCGAGCGGAGAAAATCTGCGACCCGGCCAGCAGTCGAACCCGGGACCCTTCGGCTAGCAATACGCCGCGCTGACTGCGGCGGACATCCGCTACAGTTCGGACGCCTCCAGCGGCAGAGGGCTGTAAGTTGCCTCAGGGAAGCTGGGAAATCGACCTAGTAATATGCATGTTATACCACAACTGATATTGAGAACAGAATAAAAAGTTCGGAGGCACTACTTTTCAGCGCACCGTCATAATCGTGAAATGTTGTTATAACATAGACAGGCAACTCGATCAGAAAGGATGTTTCGCAGTTAAACTGAATGTTCAAAAGGCAGCGAGGACGGCACTGTTAATGAATGGAAACTATTGAGAGGTGAGTCAGTTATTTGTGCGAGATACGCAATGAGCAATGTGACGCTACTATAAAATGTTGTTTAGTGAGGCAGCGTGTGTGGTTTCATTTAAGAACGTGTCACTGCTGTATACAAGGTGTATCGTAATTAATAGCGAAAACTGACTCGGCTGAAAGTTTGCAATAATAGAAGCAAACACGTTACAGTAAACACAGATCCGAAAACGAGCCGTTCACTAAATATTTACGAATGCGTCGTTACGAGCAGCTAGTACTGATTTCAATGTGAAATATTGTTCTAGTTAGAATAGATTTGTTTGAAACGTAAATTTTCCCATCTAAATGAGCTCGAATTCTACTTACGGTCCACCTTGGCAAAAAAGGAAATGAAACACTGCTATTTCAGCCCGTTACATGATAATATTTACTGTACCCTCGTATCTATTAAAGGATGCGTGAAAAGTGTCGTTCTCACATTTGGAGGCAATATTTCACTCGTCCCTGCAGTTTCAAATCCCGCTGGATGTTCTCGTAAATCTTGATAACACCGTACAGTTCACTGTTCCAATTCTTCAACTGCATCAACGTGAGAGCTGTACAGTATATTTATGAGATGATTCCGGCAGAAAAATGTTGAGGATTGAGTTGTAGGAACTTGGTTGCCAAGGGGGCTCTGCTCGATCTCTCCATCTTGGAGCATTTTAGATGTCGCCTTCGATCAGTAGAGAAATTTGTCGTTGCCCCATCGTTAATTAACCACCTTCCCCAACCGTGGGACATTAGTGATATTTTAGCCCACGTAAATAGGGACAAATCGTAAAGTTTACATTTGTACTAACTACGAGAATATTTAATACTGAAGTAAGTGGCGACTGCTGACCGCACAGTCGTAATTGTCTCGTGTTTAATGGAACGTATTTGCCTCTATTATCGTAGACTTTGAACGGTGTCAGTTTTGGCGATGAATTGCGATAGAGACCGTAAGTTAGGGAAACTGGTACTCACAGTGCGAGGGCGCTAGCTCGCGACGGCGCGCCTTCGCCAGCTGCCGCCGGCCCGTCGTCCCGCCACCGCCATATCTGCAAAAACAAAACTCCCGTCACCAGTTACGCCCTTACTAAGTTCGCCGCCCCCGCTCCAACTGTCGCGACTCTGTTCAGATGCCTCCCTTTTGCAAACTACGAATATTGCCTTGCAAAAGCTGTTGATGCTCTACAACCAAATATTCATATACAGTTTATAGGATATTTCAGTGTCAGTGTTGTTCAGAAGTACGACGCAAAGTTCCTTCGGACATGCATGCACGTACGCTGGAACAGGCACTGCGGCGACTACAGCCGTTGTGAAATACATGAAATGTATTCGGAGTTGCGAATATGGACAACCATCAGCTGTATAACGGCATGACGACAGAGAAAATTTGTGCAGGACCGGGACTCGAACCCGGATTTCCCGCTAATCGTGAGTGGTCGCCTTACCATTAGGCTATCCGAGCACGGCCCAGGGATAGACTTCCGTATGTCGTCAACCATGTGTCTACAATCTGCGCTTGTACATTCATTAAGAATATCCCGTACAGGGGAGACATTTTAATTGAAAGTCGATTGCCCATTGTCGGCGGACAAATACAGTAAAGCATTGTCTGTGCTGTTCAGAAGTACGACGTAAAGTGCCTTCAGACACGCATGCCTGCACGAAGGAACATCCGCTGCGGACACTACAGCCGTAATCAAATACATGAAATGTATCATCATTTGCGCCTATGGAGAACCATCAGCTGTACTGTGGAATGACGACAGTAAAAATTTGTGGAGAACCGGGACTCGAACCCGGATTTCTCGCTTGCTGTGAGAGGTCGCTTTACCATTAGACTATCCGAGCACGACACACCGCCAGCCTCAAACTTCCACATGTTGTCAGCCACGTGTCCACAACCTGGACTCGCACATTCATTATGTATATTTCCGTACAGAGGAGGCATTTCAATTGAAATTCACTTGCCCGGTGTCGACGGATAAGTACGATATTGCCGTGCCGTGCCTGCATCTTACTTCTGGAGAAAACAGGCACTGCAGTATTGTATTTATCCGCCGAAAACAGGCAAGAGACTCTCAATTAAAATGTCTTCCCTGTGCGGGAATATACGTAATGGATGTACGAGTGCAGGATGTAAACTCATGGCTGACGACATGTGGTAGCCTGGGTCTGGCCGTGAGTCGCGCTTGGATACCTTACCGGTAAGACAACCGCTCGCGATAAGCGGGAAACCCGGGCTCGAGTCCCAGTCCATCACAAATTTTCATTGTCGTCATACCGTTGTACAGCCATATTCCCAACTGCGAATATATTTCGTTTTAGGACAATCGTCTATGTGGCGCAGATGAATGTTGTGAACATATCGGCGTGTTTAGCTGATTGGCACCAGAAGATCTATCCTCTACCTGTGTGAAAGATATTCTAGGACTCGAACAAAACATTCAAATACATACGCAGTCTTCATGACAGAACAGTTATATGACGTGCTTACCATACATGAGGCTCCCGGTACGTCTTCCCATGCCCCAGCAGAACATTTCTCTAAGGCAGATCGTCCAGCAGACGGCTCCTGCAACTGTCTTACTTTACTGAGTCGAACACTCTCCACAGGACGAAAGGAAATGTAGACACCAAAGATTACCTGAATTGATGTAGAGCAAGGCTGTATCCTCACTACCTGTTACTGGGCTTGAGACGCCCAGTGAGTCTTCGCAGATCCAAAGATGACAGCTGAAACAATCTTACCTGCGTCAGCGATGTCAGCTAAGAGAGACTCCAGAAAACATGTATGAATTTCATAGCCCGTACATGCACAGGAAAATGCCAAGAGTAATATGCAAAATATTTCAATGTTATGTAAATTATTTTTTCTTCAATTTTGTGTATTCTCTATGTGAACTAGATTAGTGACAGTTATATGTGAGCATTAATGGTTACACACCCAAACATAATGGTCTATGTTTCTGAATGTACATCTTCGATAAACTAGTGGGCTTAACTCATAAAATCGTAATGCAAGGTTATATTCTTATGTTCTAGATGATTAACTGGTTATATAAGTAAGAGAGAATTTAGATGAAGAGTATGCATGAAACAAAATTCGTCGTAACAATATGCAAAAACATTTAACTCTATCTGAATTATTTTTGCCCCAGTTTTGCGTAATAGCTACGAGGGTTACTCCAGAAAAAATGCACTCTATTTTTGTAAAAATACAGTTTTCATTCTGCATGTGTGAAAGTTTTACAGTGTGTAGATACATCCTTCCCGCTTGTTTTCAAACTTAGTTCAACCTGTTCCCGTGAGTGGCGCCGTCACAGCATGTCTTCAAGATGGCTGCTACGCTTGATGTTCGTCAGAATCAACGTGCTGTCATAGAATTCCCGTGCTGTGAAAACGAGACAGTGGGAAACATCCACAAGAGGTTGAAAAAGGTGTATGGAGATGATGCTGTCGATCGCAGTACAGTTAGTCGGTGGGCAAGCAGGCTACGTGATGAAAGCGGGCACGGCAATATTGAGGACTGTCCTCGCAGCGGCAGGCCTCGTACTGCACACACTATAGACAATGTGCAGAGTGTTAACGAATTGGTGCCTGCTGCAGACGCATCACAGAGAACGAATTGTCGCGCTACGTTGGGATAGGGGAAGGAAGTGTTTGCAGAATACTGAAAGTGTTGGCGTTAAAAAAGGTTTGTGTCAGGTGGGTTCCCAGGATGTTGACTGTAGCTCACAAAGAAACAAGAAAAACGGTATGCAGCGAACTTTTGGAACAGTATGAGAATGATGGAGATGAATTTCTTGGAAGAATTGTGACAGGTGATGAAACATGGGTCCATTATTTTTCACCAGAGACGAAGAGGCAATCAATGGAGTGGCATCATGCAAATTCACCCAAGAAAAAAATATTCAAAACCACACCTTCTGCTGGAAAAGTTATAGTTACGGTGTTTTTCGATTCCGAAGGACACTTGCTTGTGGACATCATGCCAAGTGGAACCACCATAAATTCTGATGCATATGTGACGACACTGAAGAAACTTCAAGCTGTTGCACGACAATGCACGGCCACATGTCAGTCAAAAAACCATGGAAGCGATCATAAAACTCGGATGGACAACACTGAAACACCCGCCTTACAGTCCTGACCTGGTTCCATGTGACTATCATCTCTTTGCGAAACTGAAAGACTCTCTTCGTGGAACAAGGTTTGAAGATGATGACTCCCTTGCGCACGCTGCCAAACAGTGGCTCCAATAGGTTGGTCCAGAATTTTACCGTACGGGTACACAGGCGCTGGTTCCATGATGGCATAAGACAGTTGAAAGGGATGCAAATTATGTGGAGAAATGAAAATATTGTTCCTAAAGGATGTATCTACACACTGTACAACTTTCAAACGTGTAGAATAAAATATGGATTTTAAAAAAATAGTTTGCATTTCTTTTGGATTGACCCTCGTATAAGAACTGGACTAGCAAAAACTTCATACAGTCACTGATCATAACATAGCAGAATACGATCCCAGGGATTTAAGTATATCGTGTGTCTTCAGTAAATTCATAGTTCGTGTGTTAAGATGAACTGTATTGGCCGGTCGCTGTGGCCGAGCGGTTCTAGGCCCTTCAGTCCGGAAACGCGCTACTGCTACGGTCGCAGGTTCGAATCCTGCCTCGGACATGGATGTGCGTGATGTTCTTAGGTTAGTTAGGTTTAAGTAGTTCTAAGTCTAGCGGACTGATGACCTCAGATGTCAAGTCCCATAGTGCTTAGAGCCATTTGAACCATTTTTTGAACTGAAGTGATAAACGCGTAAATCAAGGTTGTGTTCTTGTACTCTATGGGTTCGATGTACTAGTGATTACATAGATGACAGTGAAATCGATCTTCCCTGTTACAATCATGACACATAGTCAAGAGAGAGTGCAAACGAAATGTGTATGCGTATCTCAGCATATTCATGCTGAAGAAAGCAGCCACACTAATACGAAAAAATATTGTAATGACATACGTATTATTTGTGCTACTGGTTGGTGTAATAGGTATAGGAACTGGACTAGCGATCACTAACGTGGATGACAAAATGCCGTACTGCTCCTGAAAATGATACATCGGGACTCTAAATGTATTGTGCTTCTTCAATAAATTCACACTTCGTGTCCTAACGTAAAATTCTGAAACAAGATTTATTATTGTCTTGCTTGCGTAGCCAAAACTTAAGTAATTTCATTACATATGATGCTGTAATACAGCCAGGAATATTTCATTGGAATATCTTGCTTGAGTCAGCATTTCTCCAAGCGGCCGAGTTTCTGAGCGACTGTTGATTGCATGTTTCTTGCAGTAAACAAAGTTCTGTCCTTAGTTTCCATATGCTTAAACTGCATTTGCTAAGCTTATTAACAATATCTGTGGATTCACATGTGGCATCAGAAATGGCTTTCCCTGTAACGCCAGAGTTACGTCACCAACAGGGAATGCAGATGATACGTATGTACTTCTAGGCGTATTGGTGCGTAGGAAATAGCCGCAGTAACAAGGAAAAAAATTTGTTATAGTAACCGAATTATTCGTGCAAAATTTTGTGTTGTCGCTAAAAAGAACTAGACCAAACAAACTGGCGAAAAACAGATGAACATGACCTCCGCAGGGCTCCATATGTATCTCCCGTCATCAATAAATTCACGGTTTGTATCATCTGACTGACTGAATTCATGAAAGAGCAAAGCACTGTTACGTCCTTATCCTCTATTTTCTTAAATTGAGTTCTGACAACAAAGTGGCAGTACTCGTGGAGTCGCAGATGGAAGAGGAAACGATATTTCCTGTGACAGAGACACCACGCGACCAACAGAGAATACAGATGATGTTTGTGTATTTTCAGTATACTCAAGGAAAATAATTGGTAGTTGAGAACAATATTTGCAGTTACTAGAAATGTAAACAAATATTTGGATGGACAGCCTATTTAAGGAAACATTAGTAAAATGTCAACGTCTTTCACCATGAATTAGTACGTCGCCCTTTCAAAGACAATAGAGTTCTTAGGTCAGAAAAAAAAAATTGTTGAAATGGCTCTGAGCACTATAGGACTCAACATCTGAGGTCATCAGTCCGCTAGAACTTAGAACTACTTAAACCTAGTTAACCTAAGGACATCACACACATCCATGCCCGAGGCAGGATTCGAACCTGCGACCGAAGCAGTCGCGCGGTTCCGGACTGAAGCGCCTAGAACCACTTGACCACCGCGGCCGGCCTTTGGTCATAACTGTATATCAATACTGATGTCTTTGAATGTCACGAATGAGTGAAGTGATACCAGTTTGCTTAAATTTAGGAGAGCGGAGAAAGTGTGAGCAGTCTTAGTTTCACAGGTGTTTAGTGTAAGGATTTTCCCTGCGTGGCGGAATCAACTAAGAATGAAGTTAGCATGTATCAAACATTTGTGTACGCTGCATCGTTAAAGAAATACACTTTCTGTTTAAAAATATCCGCATACCTCAATGAAATGCGGAATTGACCAGTATATGTCACAAAAGACGGACCCACCAGTACAAAATGAGGCGAGGAGAATTGTGTCGTCAGTAGAGAAGCAGTTGCTCAGGGACTAGCCACTTGATGCACCCTCCCATCAGACACACTTCATTCCTTCCAAAGCTGCTCAGGTGGACTGTTGGTGATATGACTGTGAAATGGAAACGCAAAGGAACAATCACAGCTAAAGCCGACTTCACACACTAACAGACAGTGACTGCCGAGGACTGCGAAGAGTGACTGTGACGAAATTACACGAAACCAACGGCAGGAATCACTCGTGATATCCAAAGTGCTACCAGTAGCCCAGCTAGGAAAATGACTGGCCGAAAGCGTTAAAAAGAATGGGAGAAAGAGGTCGATCAGCTTCCCATAAGCCACACATTTCTGTAGGCATTGCTAAGCGTCGCTTGAGGTGGAGTACAGAGAGACGCCACTGGACAGTGGATGACAGGAAACGAGCGATCTGGAGTCATTACTTACGCTATTCCCTGTGGCAATCCGATGGCAAGTTTGGGTTTAGCGAGTGCCGTGATATCAGTGCAGTGCTAACTGTGATGTATGGCGGGGGCGGTGTTACGGTATAGGGGTGTTTTTCGTGGTTATGATATGGTCCCCTTATTAAACTTAAATAAACGCTAAATGTGGAAGGATACTAACATATTTTAAGCATACAGTAGAGGAACAATTCTGAGACGATGGCTACATCAGCAGGACAATGCACGCTGTCACAAAACAGTATCTCTGAGGCAATGTTTTGTGGAAAATAATTGCTGAAATGAACTAGCCAGCCCATATTCCCGACCTGAACTCAATGGAGTAGCTTTGGGATGAGTTAAAACGTCGATTTCGCTCCAGACCCCACCGTCCAGCGTCACTACCTTATCAGATTTCGGCTCTTGAGGAAACTCCTCATCGAAAGCCTTTCCAGCAGAGTTCAAGCCGTCATGAACTCGAAGGATGGACTCAGACCGTGTTAATGTCCACTACTAGGTGTCCTGATACTTTTGATCAGATAGTGTATTTAACATTCAGTTGCTTCCTATGAGAATCAGTACATTCTCACGTAATAACCAGCAAAACTGTTTGTGGGAGTTTTATGTCATTGTAGTCACTGGAGGTTCGAGTCCTCCCTCGGGCATGGGTGTGTGTGTTTATCCTTAGGATAATTTAGGTTAAGTAGTGTGTAAGCTTAGGGACTGATGACCTTAGCAGTTAAGTCACATAAGATTTCACACACATTTTTTTGTAGTCACTGGAAGAAGTGAATGAGTCGACGATTACCAGTTTGTTCAAATTAGGTAACAGTGGAAACGGTCTCTTGTGGCTCTGATTGCATGTAGCCAACAAAAATGTAGGTGATGTGTAAGCATCTGTCAGCGTAATCGAGGAAAATAATTTGGAAGCTAGCATTAAATTGTCAGATCCAAGTGACAAATTCACTAAAGCTTCATAAGCAAACATGCTTACACAGGGTTTTACTAGAGAAACATTATTTAATTTCGTGTAAAAGGCGACAAAGATTTTACTTCAACGTACATGTCATTGGAAAAAGAAAATGTTTAAAGGATTTGTCCATTCGCCTGATGTAATTTAGAAAATATTGGAAAACAGAAATGACCTCACAAGGAATCCAGCCAGACAGTGGTTGCTTTCAGTGAGTTTCTTTCTGAAGGGTTTCACAGACTTGAAAAATCTTCCATCTAGGCTGCGAGGTAGAAGAAGAAATTGGTTTATGCTCCGTATTATTAAATACCGAAATAGCAACACAAGTATAGCAAAATGGAAATGAAGTTCACGTACTTTCTATAATTCTGATAAAAGTGATTAATTCTCATTTCGATCATCAGTCATGGCATCATCATTGAAAGTAAATGAGATCTTACGACATCCGTTGGCAGGTTCATCACGAAATATTTTAATACAAGAATGAAATACTTTATGTTGTCGTACGAAGAAATAAAATTAATGTTCTTGACATCGCATTTCCTGATCAAACCATTAGCGTCAGGGTAAGTCCACTGGTGGCTCTAAATTTCGGCGCTTAAGAAGTTACTGGCGGAAGTAAGCCTCTGACTTGATGCGCGTGCCGCACAGAAAGGGCAGTTTAGCTATCACACGACATGATAACTGTGTTCCGTTCCCTAGTACATCATTTGTGGAAGACATCACCAACATTTCGTCCTTGTCGAAATCAGCAGCTCGAAAAGTAATTAATGCTGAAGACATCGCAACAATCCGACAACAGTCGCTAACAGGCCTGTCTTCTACTTAAAGATTGGTTTGGACACCATTGTCCTATTGTAAATAATTCCTCCGACCTGTGAAATGAATGACCTCGCTAGGTATGGATGCCTACAATTGATTATGGATTTCGAACTACATTTCAGTTTGGCATTCTTCATTTGTACAGATAACTGCTATAAGTGATTAACCCCCAGAAGACAAACAGGAACTGACTAGGGATCGAACTCCATACCTTTGAAGCTGTAGTCTCTCGCTCACCACGCAGCCACACTGCCGCAAAAAACGAATGAGGGGACCTTTTGTTCAAATATAAGAGTGCTGCAAACAGAAACAAGCCTCAGGTCAGAAATTAACGTCCAAAAAACCAAATGTTTCTCAGGTCCAAGGTTTGCTAATCGAGAGACCGGAGTCTACAACGCTATGCTTCTCAATGTACCAGCGAATTTCTTTGCGAGTGAAAACGTCAAGTGAAGCTTTTTTAGTGGCTAATAAAATTAATACTGAAACAAATAACTGACGCTATTAGAGAACAAATACTTATTATCTGCACTGGTTAGATCACATCGAAGACCATGGAAAGAATCATATGCCATTGAACTCGAATAACAACGAAGCAAATTTACATATAATGTGGCTACTGTTATATGTCAACTACGCATAACACTGCATAGGATAGTAGCAGCTTGGTGTAAGTATAATCTAAACAGACCGCTTGAACGTCACTTGCACCTATCGTTATAAACCAAAACAATATGATGTATCGAGAAAGTCAATATTACAGAATGTCCGCTGTATAGGCTATTGATTTCTGAGCCTAGAATAATCATGAATTATTATGAATTTGGTTGTTCTGTGTTGCAATGAAATGTACACTCGACTATAAACTAGTGTGCAAGTCGTGAATTTCCTACCATAATCAGAAATTCCGGCATGGTTTTGTAACAAAATTTTCAAATTCATCCACGTGCATTACCTAACCGTCCACCAAATATCTGTAAATGCACTACTAACAAGTCCGGCCCTACATACCATTTTACGCTCCCAATTAAAATATATGTATCGACAATCACACAGTTAAAGCCTGGATAACTTAAAACCCCATGATAGTGCATCGTCTCTAATCTGTTCTTATTTGAAAGTGGCGTAAGCAAGACGTATATTCTGTAAGCTGGTTACATTCAGTATCGCTGGTTACATTTAGTAAGCTTTTACGATCTCATTACTGTCCCTACTTCTTCAGTTTACAACTGGATAGCTGACTTTATCAGAACATACTGCCACTGGATTAATAGAAACAATCTGTCCATAGAGGGTCAAAACAAGTCCAAAAGCGAGCCACACACGAAAAAAAAAAGAAAATTAAAAAATCGACCTTCTTCAACTACAGAATTGCTCGTTTATTTTTTTGTGTCGCTTTAAAAGTTTCTCCGTAGGAGATTGTTATCGACTCCCTCAATATTAGCTGTGGAACAGAGGCGTTGTTTCTTCATCATTAACGCAGTAGTTCTCTGGGAATTCAATTCAAGTGTTACAGTTATTACGGCTACTTAGATAGCTAGTTACATGTTCCATGACTAGTTTGAACAACTTTTTATCGAAATGATGTGGAACAAGTCAATTAACAGGATATTTATTCATGATTAGTTTTAACATTAATGAATATATTGTTTTCAGTCCTACGCAGGCAGGTTTTTTTTTCAATCAGGTCAACAGTTTTTAAACACAAATTCGTCCATGGAACGCAGGAGTTGCCCAGAAGAAATGATTTTAGGTTAGATTTTAAAAAACGTGCTGCAACCTGTCAAGGCACTATGTTATTATGCAAATGACCAAAAAATTTTATTGGTGCATATTGAACTCCTTTCTGAGCCACTCATTAATAATGAGTAGTAAATGTCACTTTTCCTTCTATTGTTGATTGCTGCAGAAATGGACATTATTCTTCCCAAATTGTGATGGATGGTGTATGACGAATTTCATTATCGAATACATATATGTATTGTAAAGGTGCAGTCAGAACGCCTGCCTCCTTTAAAAACAAAACAAAAAAAAAAAAAAACTTGCAAGATGAAAATGAGTGAACGTTACACATTATTCTTACTGCTAGCTTTCGTGTAAGCAATTCTTTTTTTCTAAGTGATGAGAAAATTATTCCACAAGATATTATTAAGTGGAAACATGTAACATATGTTAGGAGTTTGATTCGTTTGTTTCCAGGAATAGCAAATCATACGAACAGCAAAAGTAGGTGAACATAACTGAGCAGCTCAGAAACATATTTCTTTCGGTTCACTTTTAATCATTAATGTGCACCCAAAACCTAGTGTTCTACCATGTTTACTGCTTTCTGTTCATATGCTATAGCAGTTGTTGATATGTGTGTTTGTTGTACAGACATCAACACAGAGTGTTTTTTTTTTTTTTCAAAATTAAAGAAGAGTTCATTTGTAGAACACCAGTTAATAATTCTTTGAAAAGCGTTAATAACAAATTCTACTGCAACTTTTTGTGTAATGGGATTTATTATAACACTAGTACCGTGTGCAAAACGTGCTAATGCTGCTTGATAAACGTTTAGTGGGCATCTATTGTTTTCCGTACAGAAGCTGATTTGCAGCGAGCTACTCTAACCTGGATAGGATTTTAATTACTAGATTTGAAAGCTAACAGTTACAGCCTTAATATCCAGAACAGCAATAAAACAATGCTAATGGCAATATTAGTATATTGTGAATAATAGAACGATAAGACTAACAGAAATTAGAAAAGGCAGTATTAATAATCTGCAAATGCTACAACGATACGAAAGTTAAGACCGTTACTCCACAAGTGTCGGCATGGAAACGTTAACGTAAATGAAATTATTCTTTAAACGATTTCGATGATTCCCTCATTTAAGAATTCTTATAAATTCAAAACACATTTAATAGAGTATTTTGTATCATATACATGAACTGAGCTATGTGGAAATCCTTTTGTCGAAATACTTGCAATTTCGAGGAGCGTGATAGTTATCCCGATAACAGTAATAAAAACAGTACTTCTTATTTATAGCCCACAATTAATCAGTCATTAGGTTAAAATTATTAATCAAATATAGACGCGGATAGATAAAGTTCAGTAAAATACTCAGTTTGATTATTGTGTTCTCTGTTGCTCAACTAATTTACCTTTATACGTTTCACGTCAGAAACTCTCTGGAGAACAAAAATTAATAGTGGGCGTGAGTCTCGCTGTTTCTCAGGGTTTCCTGAGTCATGAAGGTGTACAGGTTTTTTTTCTTTTATTTTATCGCTTTTGCATGCGATACGATGTTTATAAGACCGATAAGCGTTTTGATAGTCGCTGTTCCGTACACATAGGTATTAATCCCCATTTGACTGTGATGAGAGAGTCTGATGCCACTGATCCTCGTCACCTGGGTAAACTCAATCTCCACAGAAGTACTTGAGTGCAACGAGAGGAGCGATTTGA
This sequence comes from Schistocerca americana, assembly GCF_021461395.2. Taxonomy (NCBI): domain Eukaryota; kingdom Metazoa; phylum Arthropoda; class Insecta; order Orthoptera; family Acrididae; genus Schistocerca; species Schistocerca americana. Next base: position 464,653,162 of record NC_060130.1, read on the forward strand.
GTTAAATAGGTGTCCCCTTCCCAGGGAAAGACGTTTCCCTTGTCGGCTCCTGTATGCCAGTAGCCTAACTGGACAAATTTATACGTGAAACGACGCGCTTGTTTGCATCCTTTTTAGGGAGGCACAGACCTCAGTGGTGAAGATACTCTAATGAGTTAACTGCAATGAATTGCTGCTTCGAGAAATGGAAAAATATTCATAAATCGGTCGACGTGAGTCAGTACATGATTAGATTATTGTTGGCGCCAGTCATCTTAAAACTGAGCACAGTGAGCAGTCTTAACACAAAACCAGGTTTTGGTCATCAAACGACTGGAAGTTTCAGTGCAACCATAAACGTTTGAGAATTCAACGTGACAATATACTATGGGTATATAACTCTATTACAGGAACTCAAATAACACACATACCTTCTAAATATATGAACATGAAATATAGTAGCGCTAAATTACTAGCATATAACAAACTTTTAATCAACCAAAGACAGACTGATGACCATAGATGTTAAGTCCCATAGTGCTCAGAGCCAACCAAAGACACAGTCACTGAATACACCCTATCACAAAATCCGGACTTTGAAAATAATAACGAATTAGACTGTTTAATTAAAATGAATGAGAAAGGAAGCCTTTCCTTCGATCCAATGCAGACTGCTTTTGAAATATAAAGTTGTGGAAAAAGTAAGATTCCAACTCTGAAGAACATATATTAACACAGATTTTTATGTATCAGATACGGAGTTCATCTTTGTATGCAACACAAATACCGTCTATGACACGAGCACTCAGAGATAAAGCAAAATTTCACGTGGTGTCATCTGACAAGAAACACATAGTATGAGACCAATATTTTCATTCAAATTTTCCCAGTAGCTCAAATTTGTTGAGGCTTTTACGAAGTCTATGATCACGATCATGAACTATTTATGCAGTTTCCTACTTAAGTGAAATTACAGATGACAAAATGGGACTTTCATCAAGTTTAAAATCATATTCGAAGGTCCTAGTTCAACGAAATTATTTTATGATGTACTAATCTGAAACGTATAATTCAGAGAAAATATCATTGGTAGAGAAGCAGTATCTATTCTGTACGATAATGTGACATGAAATTAAAACTGGTAATGAATGTCTTTGAAAATCCACACTCAATAATTCACCACGAATATTCTGATCCAAAGATAAATCTGGGAAATACATTCGAATCCTCCAGTAGAATTTACACTCAGTAACTTCTTGTGGGATATTTTGCAAGTTACCAGGATTTCTGGATGGAAGTCACTCCATAAAATGCCGAAGTAATGGCAAAATTTTATATTGCATTTACTGTGTACTTTTTTTTTTACTCCTTTCTTTCAGGACACTACGAGCTTCAGAAGTACTAGGCTTCTGCTTCAAGCTGTTGCTAACCAGTGTAAGTTCCACCTGAATCTGAAATGAGGGCTCTAGTAAGTAACTCTACACAGTCAATAACACGAAATTCTACGAAACGTCGGTTTCATTTAAAATTAAAAATTCCAGAATAAGCCCGTTTTCCTGGCGACCTCTCAGTAGTTACTGTTAACTGAAATAATAAAATCAGTTTAAGAACGAAGTAACTCTTTTACAGAAGAAAGCACAGCTTCCTTCAAGCAGGCAACAGTATAAGCACATCCAAAACAAATTCAAAAATGACTATGACACTCCTCCTTATTATGCTTCAAAAATATTTGTAATAATCCACAACCAACCACAAACGTTTTGCGAAAGCTTTTATTGTCTAGATATAATTAGTATCACCAAATGACTACATCTATACTTACAACGTTCTTTCGTGATGTGTTAAATTTTACCGGTTCCTGTGAAAACATAATTGTGCTTTAAAAAAATGCTGAAGTTATGATGGGGCCTCTGAAGGCGCAGGGAATAAGTTGTTGGCGATTTACAATGCTGACACGCCAAAAGTTGTCAAAACGCAGTAAAAATAAAGAACTCCTGGAAAACGAATGCTCAGAATATCTCGAACACACTAGACGGTCAAAAGAAACCTTCGGCAAAGAAATATTTGAATTCTTTGAAAATATTTGACAACAGTTATTTAGAGAAACACATTTTTGGGTGTGAATATGACACTGTTAGAAAAGCAATCATAACGAATCAATATAATGAAACCGACAATGATAGGAAGGGGTTGCACAGCCATAAGTCAATTTCAGTATTATCTTCACGACAGAATAGGAGACACTGCATGCATTCAAAGGGCGCTCATGACGGCAAGATATGCAAGGCATTAGCGTCTAAACAGAAACAACTAGTTAATACTAGTCTCCACGTTATAAATTTATATTGCTGTGTTCAAGCTAGCTACAAATTTTTAAAAAAATCCAATAAATTACAAATGAGTAACTGTCAGGGAAGAACATCAGCTTTTGGCTTCATAGTTTTTAGTTTAAAAGTTAAGCTATTTCTAAACACTACATGACGAACAGCGACTAAAGCATACAGTTTCTTTTTCTCAGTTACAAAGAGTGGAAACCGGAAAGGAATTCCTATTGAATAAATGAGCAAGAGGCAAACGAAGCTTAAAATTGGGCGTCAATTGAACTGCAAGTTAATTATAAATATCATCAAGGAGAACGGAATCAACGCTGTTGTATTCAAAGATGCTCACATTTACCAAAGCAAAAGTCATGTCTTGTAAAGTTTTAGTTAAGTGATAACGTGTTAAATAGAGACGTCTTGCCGTTAATCATGTGTTTGACGCCCATAGCTCAATACAAATTGCCTTCCCTGCGCATAAGCGCTTCCATTGTTATAGTGACGCTCACATGAATAAGCTGCTTAATGAGGAAAGGTATTATGATGGTTGGCTTCCTTTTTCTCCGTAGCATGTAAAACTGATGATATAATATGAATAAGCAGTCTACCCGATGCCACGAGTAAACTCTCAATAATGAAACACAAATAAACCAGGCACTTGCGGCAGCAAATTAAACAAAAATATGCGGAATGAAGTGCTGTGATTTAGAGATGTTGATACCCCGCGGCGTATTTTTGTTAATTTCAGAAAAAAGAATCTGCGTTAATACTGAATTACATTACTTTTTTATAGTACGAAATTCAACTGAACTGTCGTACGCTATGCGCTCAGTGGAAATATTTAAAATGTCAAAATGCTGTAAATAAAGAGGTGCGTCAGAGAATCTTCCGGTAATAGTCTTCCAGTAGAGCATTCTGTAATGTGTTTCTCTTCGACAAAACCTGCATGAGTTGTGTGAAAATATATTCGATCATTGCAATAACAATATTTCGTAGCGTAAGCCTTGAGACTCATTCATCTTACTTTCTTCGAGAATCGCATTTTGCTTTGCAGTCACCTACAACAAAATTTAATGTACTTTCGGTGAAAATATTCTATTATTAGTACCACAATCATTTTAAAGCGAATAATGCGCTAAGTAGAAAAATAACATTCATTCTGTAACAGCCGTGTAAAAGAAGCGATAGTTTTATAATTAAGAACTGAGATCTGAGGCCTTACGTATTATTAGCACGAAAAAGTAATCACAAACAAGTGAACAGGAAATATATGTGGAGACTGGTGCTGAAATTGAAAAATTTCTACAGAAATAGCGAAATCTCTAGTAAGAAAATTTTGACGAATATTGCGGCTAGTTTCTACAGACCATTTATCGTTCCAGAAACTATTTTACGATAACATGGCCACACCTAAGCAAAGCTCTAAAAATTGACATAAGAAAATTATGGCAGGCTCAGAAATTAATCTCTCTGCCGGCTGCGGTGAACTAAGAAAAAGAAAAAGTACGTAGAAAACGATCTACACATGCGACGTGCGACAGTGAGAAACAAAATAATAACGAATAACAAAATAAATATGTAACAGGTTTCGAAGGAAAATAATTTTTGGAAGAAAACGATAGTTTAAAAAATGGTAACAAAATAATAAATTATTATTTTACGTTGCATTGTCAGTACAGTTGTTATCACAGTCATCAGGCATACAGCAGGACAACTAGAAAATAATACACGGTAGACTGATGTCTCCTCAGGAAGGGAACTACAAGCAAGTACCAGTGCAAAAAAATTATTACACATAATTAAATAAGGACATCGACATTAATTCTCTCAAGATGCCTGACAGAAGGAAAGCGAGGCGCAAACACGAGTCTAATTTTTAAAAATAAAAGCAGAGATTTGATATCGGTAATTTAACAAAAAAGTCACACGAGTTTAAAATTACGATTCTGACAGAAGGTAAAATCGTTCTCGATCTCAAAATGCAAATTGCAGTTTTACGGGTATTTTAAATTTCGGGAGAAATAAAGTCTATCGAAAGCGCACAGAAATAAAAACGTATTTTTAATAAAGTAGTGGAAAATTACACCGAAGTAAAGATTGCACCTCGCGCGCACCGTCCCGCATTCGGTTTACGACCTTCTGTTAGGCTAACATCTCGAAATCTTACAACAAATATTTGGTTTCAGATATAAGACTTAGAATAAACACACACAAATTGTAGCTTACGGCAAAGTACATCGTAATTCGTCGTTATAACAGACACTTTCACGGTACACGTACTTTCGTAACAGTGAACGATTACGACAAAATCGTACAATTTCACACGTACCTTGACTCTCAGTCGCGAGAGGGATGACCAGAGTTTCTGCCCCGAATGCGCGGGTGACGATCAACGCCATATCCACAGTCTTTGTCCTTTATAAGGTAAATGCAAAGTTTATAATACTGTGAAGTGTAATGCGCAACGCGCGGCGCAGCGCGGCGCGGCGGGGCGCGGCTTACACGAAATACGTCCTGCCGTTGGCGCCGACGGCGCGCAGCGGCAGCGTGTCCGGGATGCTGCTGTACACGTGCACGGTCTGCTCGCCACCGGCGTCGGCGATCTGCATGTAGCTGTGCCGGTGCAGGCCCGGCCCGTACTCCTCCTCGTCCTCCTCCTCGTGGTCGGTGGTGCGCTGCGACGAGTTCTCCGACACGTACGTCGACTGCGTCGGCGTCGTGGTCGGCGTGTGGCGCAGGGCGTGCAGGTGCGGGTGCCGCTGCGGCTGCTGCTGCTGCGGGGCCGACGGCGCGGGCTGGCGCCGGGCGGCGGCCTGCGGCGGCGGCTGCTGCTGCTGGCCGTGGACGCGCGGCTCGGGCGCCGTGGGCGCGGCCGTGTAGCGCGCGACGGGGCGAACGCCTGCGGCGGCGGCGGCGGCGGCGGCGGCAGTGGCGGCGGTCTTACCCTGTCGCTGGCGGCCGGTGGCGACGGGGCCCGCCGCGGCTGCGGGTGCGCCGGCGGTGGCGGCGGGCAGCGGCCGGCCGCCGCGGCGCCGCACGTCGGGCATGGCGTACCACAGGCGGTCCCAGCAGCGGCGGTCGCCCCACGCGATGGGCACGCAGCCGCGCAGCAGTGGCCGCAGGTCGGGGCTGGGCTCGCACTTGACGAGCACGACGAGGCGGCCCGGGTTCTGTTCGGCCGACAGCACGGCGCCCAGCGCGCGCCGGAAGTCCGGCCGCGTCCACTCGCAGTCGATGAAGCAGCGCGACATCACCACCAGCAGGCGCCGCGACGCCTCCGCGGCGCTCGCCACGCTGTCCGCCAGGTACACCGACTCGGGGTCTACCTGGATGTCCCGGTAGTGCAGACACACGGCGTACCCGCGCTGCTCCAGCTCGGCCGCCAGCAGGCGCTCCGCGAAGTCCTCGTCGCCGACGCTGTACACGATGTAGGCGTCGTACAGTCGCTCTCGGTCGTCGTCGTGGTCGGCGGCGGGCGCCGTCCCGAAGAGGCGCACGCCGTAGCGCGAGTGCGCCCAGAAGCGGACCTCGTGGCGGAAGCGGTAGCCCAGGGCGGCGGCGGCGGCGAGCAGGAGCGCGGCGACGGCGGCGGCGAGGAAAGGTGCGTAGGTGGCGAAGGCCGAGCCGGCCGCCCCGTCCGCGTCCGCCGGGCCGCGCTGCACCACGGAGGAGGGCGCGGCGTCGTTGCCGCGGCGCGGCCGGTCGCAGCGGAGCAGCGCGTCGGCCACGCTGCCCCCCGCGGCGCACGCGAGGCGCTCGAGCGTGTCCCGGTGCGCCCAGGCGCGGAGGCGCGCCGCGCTCTCGCAGTCGCAGCGCCACACGTTGCCCGCGCCGCCCACCGTGAGCCGCGTCTGCGTGCTCTCCGCCAGCTGCTCCCACGGCCTGAAGTCTTCCAGCCGGTTCCCTTCCAGGCGCAGCACCTCCAGGTGCGGCATGTCCGCGAACGTCGCATTGCCCACACTCGCGATCTCGTTGTTCTCCAGATACAGTTCGTTCAAGGTGCTCATTTTCTCGAACTCGTAACCGTGGAGTTCCCGGATGCGATTGTTCTCCAAATGCAACACCCGCAGAGACGTCACACCGTTGAATGTCTTGTTGTTGATGTTTTCGATATTGCTGTTGTTGAGAAACAACACCTCGAGTTTTTTCTTGCCGATGAAGACGTGACTCGGCAATTCCCCGATATCGTTTCCGTCGAGATATATCTCGGTCGCGTCCATAGGTATCCTGTGCGGCACGTGCTTGTAGCCCGCATTTGCGCAGTCGACGATGTTACTGGCCCAAGCCGTATCGTGGTAACACGTACAGTTGTCGGGGCAAGCCATCTCGCAGTCGCACGCGTCGAAGTCGCAGCAGTGGCACAGGGCGAAGCAGTGCATTTCGTACGTGCAGACGAAGTGCAACGGATCCACCTCCATCAGTGGCTTCGTCTTTACGCCTCTAGAGAAAACCAGCGTGCACACGATGGTGTCCAAGTCCAGTATTACGGGATGCCGGCGCAGGTAGCCCAGGTGGTTGATACGCTGCAGCCACTCCATGTCGCAGTCGCACACGAAAGGGTTGCCACCGATATAGAACTGCGGCAGCTCTCTCTCCTCCGGCAACGGATTCACTGTCAGTGCGCTCATGTCCATCTTCTCTATGTTGTTGGCATACAGCACGACTCTGCTGAGATTCGTCTTCTTAATAAACGTATTCGGTGCGACAGTAGTGATCCGATTGTTATTTAAGAACACGACTTCCACACTGTCTGGCAACGAAGATTCGCCAATTTCCGTTATGTAGTTGAAACTGGCATCTATCATTAGAAGTCGGAGGGTACTGCCAGTTTCGTAGTAATTTCGTAGTTCCTTTAATTTGTTCTTATGCAAGTCGAGCCACTGAAGACTGTGGGGCACGAAGGAATAGTCGAACCACTCGATACGGTTGTTGGAGACGTTCAGCCATATCAGTCCTGGCAGATGAGACACAATGCCGCTAATGTCCGTCAGCTGATTCCCGTCCAGACGCAGCATCCGGAGAAGCGGGTTGTTGGCGAACGAACCTGCTTCAACAAAGCGAATATTGTTATTGGCCACATTCAAAAAGTGAACCCGCGGTAAGCTAGAAAACGTGTCTCTCGGCAAATTTTCCAGGTTATTGTTCATGAGTCTTAGGGCGTATAATTCCCCTAGCCCATCGAACGAATTATTAGACACATTAACTATGCTGTTACTCCCTATATCCAGAAAACGAAGGAAATGCAACTTACCGAGGGCGGCAGGAACCACCGTGAGGAGATTGTTGCTCAGCCCTAAGTCCTGCAGGTGAGTGCAGTTCTCGAAGGCCCGCTGGTGAATGGCAGTCAGCTTGTTGTTGTCCAGGTAGAGCTGGTTGACGACGAACAGCCCGCTGAAGTAGTAGTAGTCGACGTGTGCGAGTTTGTTGTGGCTCAGCGTGAGCACGTGCAGGTTGCTCAGGGCGCTGAACGCGCCCTCCGTTATCGTGTCAATTCCGTTGTGCTCCAAGTTCAGAACTTGTAGACTGTACACGTCAGTGAAAACGTGCGGATCGACGCGGGCGATGTTGTTATAACCTAGATTAAGCACGACGAGACGAACGAGCCCGCTGAAAGTATTCCTGTTGATCCAAGAAGAAGTGAGGTAGTTGTGCGACAGGTCCAGGACAGTTAACTGATCTAGTCCCTCTAACAGCCCCGGTGCCAGCACGCTGATGGAGTTATTTCTCAAATAAATCTCTCGCAGACCCCGAGTAGGCTGGAACACCTCGGGAGGAAGCGCCTCCAACTCGTTACTAGACGCATTCAGTACTTGCAGTTTATTTACTCCACTGAAAGCGCTGTCGCCCAGCGAGGTAATAGCGTTGTTCTGCAAGTACAGCTCTCGTAGCGAACGGAGATTTGTCAGTCCGTTGTCAGGAACACAGGGAATGTCATTGTGGGAGAGGTCCAGGAATTCTAGCACCAAGCTGCACGTCTTGCCAGCAGACGCGGAGAAGTCCAGTTCTAACATGTCTTGCAACCTGTTGTGCGACATATTGAGTCGAGACAGCGAAAACAGTGGGCAAAAGAGTGCGTCCGGCAGCTTCCATATGTTATTGTGCGAGAGGTCGAGGCTGCGAAGTTCTGACAGGCCGAGGAAGGTCTCCTGGTCGAATTCGAGCGCCGTCGCCGCAAGCCACTCCCTGATGTACGTACGCACCGTCAAATTTCGTAGGTCCCTCAGCGACGAAAAGGCGGCCCGTGGCAGTTGTAGGATCTTGCAAGTCTCGATGCTGAGCTCTCGGAGGCGACGTAGCTGTGACAGGAAGCCACGGCCGGTGTGATCGGGTAGACCATCTCCCGACACTTTACTCTCGTAGAAAAGCACGTCGCTGCACTCAATACGTAGCGACTGGACCTTGTCTATCTGTGGTAGTGTCAGGTTCTCTATTACGCTTTGCATCCCGTCGATAGTGCGTAGCTGACAATCTAGTCTGACTGCGTCTTCATCCTTTCCGTGTCCCACGTCGTAAGGAGACGTACGTTCCCAACCGCAACCTTTACGAACGTCCTCGTGCTCACTAGCGATGCTTCGCGCTTCCACATCAAAAAGCAATGATACTGCAACAATAGCTAAACAAATTCGGCTGCACACGCTCATTGTCGGTAGGGGTGGTGTCCTCGGAACGAACAGAAGCTTACATCACTGACAGAGACTTGGGTCACACACGATGACTGCCGGCCAAGTGCGGACCCGGCTCGGACGTACGCACGCGACGACGCCAAGCGCAGGCACGCAGCAGGCTCTACACACACTACACCGCGGTCGGCAAAGCCAAGACTGAAGTGACTCCGCCTCTGGCGCGCGGCCTTATCCCCCCACCACTGTGTCGCACGGCTGCCGCCAGATGTCAGGCGAGGGCGGGGAGCGAGGCGTCGGTGGTGGGGGCACGGCACGGTGGGAGGAGCAACTGTTGCATCTGGCCGCGCATACTGCAAACCAATTATAGCTCTTCACCTGCACTCGCAGCTCAAACACGTACACTCAAACGGCAACAGACGGACAGAAAACCAGAAACTCTGTAGTGGTGAAAGTGTCGCTCTCAGAGGCGGTTTACCCGTATAGCACGTGCTACGGGCCCCACAGCCGCACTGTCATTTCCTTTTTCTGGGGAAAATTATTCGCCGTCTGTTTTGAACTGAAAATAATAGCACTATTTAGGATTATGTGCGTGTGCTTTTGCAGCATTTTTAAATCGTAGAAAAAATATATTACTGGCTTAAAATCTAGCGAATTTTCGAACGTTTGAAGAATACATTCAACGTAATTGTATTTTATTATACCACATTTTACGTTTTAAAAACCGGCAATTTATCTACACGTTCTGTTCCACTCTGGCCTTCTGCCTGTTATTACGAACTTGCACCAAAATTTTGTAGACGAAGATTTTTCATTTTACGTTGTTAGCAAAGCTCGGCAGAAAATCGTTTACGATTACCGTTGCCATTGCACCAAACGGCGTAATGCTCTCAGAAGCAACCAAAATTTATCTACATGTTCTGTTCCACTCTGGCCTTCTGCCTGTTATTACGAACTTGCACCAAAATTTTGTAGACGGAGATTGTTCATTTTACGTTGTTAGCAAAGCTCCGCAGAAAATCGTTTACGATATACCGTTGCCATTGCACCAAACGGCGTAATGCTCTCAGAAGCAACCAAAACACTCCCGAAGTCCGACGGCTATTTGATTAAAATAAACTGAGTGAACACTAAGTGCTGTTTTTGCGATCCTGTTTTATGAGTTGAGACTCACTGTGTCTTTACAATATAACTATTCACCATGGTTCAAAGCATTTCTGTAAAATATTCGTACATGCTTTAACGTTTAACCCATTCAGATGCGCCGTATTTCTCAGTGCAGTAAGCACAAAGTCATCAGGCTTTCCCACCCGGTGTGCCGTAGCACAGAACTATGGAGTGTCTCGTCAAAGTCTATCCCATACAGAGGTCTAAGTTAATAATTTGTTTTTGACATGGTTGTAATAATTCATTATTAATTTCGAGACAGTCTCTATATGTCAACTTTTTGAATACAGCAGTGCCTCGTCTCAGACAATAAAATTTTACTCGGTTATCGTGAAATTCGCATCAAACATATAAAAATTCTGATTTCGTGCTGTGTTTTCTTATCTTACTTGGAGAACAGTTTCGAAACAAGTGTCCATTTTAGGTGTTATGAGATTGCAATTCCAAGGGCAATGCTGTGTTCAGACTGTAGAGCAAAATGCCTTTTTAAAGAAGTCGGCTGGTTGCTGCTGCTTCACTGGTAAACGTTTTCAGTTAGGCACGAAATGAAAACCATTAAAACCATCTATAAATAATGAAGGTAATGGGTAACTGTTGATTACTGGCCACTGGAAAGTGCGGTCACATTGCAGTGTCGTTGGAATCTAAGGTACTTTCGATAATGTTGTGTGTCACAAGTTGAGTCAAGAATCTGAAATGTCATTTTTCCCCTGATACGAATTTCAATGTCATTATTTATTATTTTACATCCTCTTGTATACAACATTTAACTTGCAATCTATATTAGTCGCCCACAATATTAGAGCACGTGGAAGTGAGGGCGTTTCGATTGGCTTATCGTGAGGTTTTATCGTGAAATTTTTCTAGGAAACTCTGAACCATTTGATAGTATATGCACAAATGTCTTGAAATCACTCGCAGTGCGATGCGTTTACTATAACGTCAGCGAGTGTTTCCGATAACGGCCACGGGATGCCTAATGCCATAACGTCGTGGTGGGGAGTAGTACGCACGTACGCATATGCATTTGTGTTACCACTGTTTTAAATTATATGTGTTCGCTCACTCGCAGTGCGATGCGTTTACTATAACGTCAGCGAGTGTTTCCAATAACGGCCACGGGATGCCTAATGCCATAACGTCGTGGTGGGGAGTAGTACGCACGTACGCATATGCATTTGTGTTACCACTGTTTTAAATTATATGTGTTCGCTCACTCACAGTGCGCTGCGTTTACTATAACGTCAGCGAGTGTTTCCGATAACGGCCACGGGATGCCTAATGCCATAACGTCGTGGTGGGGAGTAGTACGCACGTACGCATATGCATTTGTGTTACCACTGTTTTAAATTATATGTGTTCGCTCACTCACAGTGCGCTGCGTTTACTATAACGTCAGCGAGTGTTTCCGATAACGGCCACGGGATGCCTAATGCCATAACGTCGTGGTGGGGAGTAGTACGCACGTACGCATATGCATTTGTGTTACCACTGTTTTAAATTATATGTGTTCGCTCACTCGCAGTGCGATGCGTTTACTATAACGTCAGCGAGTGTTTCCAATAACGGCCACGGGATGCCTAATGCCATAACGTCGTGGTGGGGAGTAGTACGCACGTACGCATATGCATTTGTGTTACCACTGTTTTAAATTATATGTGTTCGCTCACTCACAGTGCGCTGCGTTTACTATAACGTCAGCGAGTGTTTCCGATAACGGCCACGGGATGCCTAATGCCATAACGTCGTGGTGGGGAGTAGTAGTACGCACGTACGCATATGCATTTGCGTTACCACTGTTTTAAATTATATGTGTTCGCGTATTGTGTAGGATGATAACGCTTTGTGAACTTCATTCTGCACCATACGATATTTCAGACAACTGAAACTAACCTAAAGTAAGCACGCAAGGTTTTTAACAGGCACAACATACTTAAAAGCCGTTACTTCAACGGTAATTTGCATTATTTTTGCAGTATAGTGAAAAAATGGGACAATCTGTTTCGTCTACACGCCCACAGGAGGTTTGGAGACGATAACGTCTATCTCACTGGAAAGAAATAACGATTTTACAATACACTGTATTTCTGATAATACAGTATTCTCCTCCGTGACAAACGGTTTCCTTTTTTTTTTGTGCTCTATGCTGCTTCTTTGTTGAGACAGTGCTCCCATATCACTCTTTTTGTGACATAAAGTGATAAATTAGTGCCCACGTCTTTTCTTTCGAGTGATATTGTAGTGCCGTCTTCGGATTTATTACCCGTCGAATCACTGATAGCCTAATCGAAATTACATATAAACGTAGGCTTCCGCGACCACTGTCACATTCAACAAAATTTTTCCTGATTTGTGACCGCATTGTCAATATACTAAAAACGTCGGTAATTTTAGATACTGACAATGCGGTCACAAATCCGGAAAAATTTTATTGAATATAATGGTAATTATGTTTGTCTTGCTTACGAGAAGAACACGGCAAGTGCTATCACCCGATTTCCCAGGAATTTCGCTAAGTGGAAGACGAGTCAAATTAAGGTAACACTGTGTAGGCTTGTCCAGAGATACTAGACCGTTTCTGAAAAAACGTCGGTCAAACTTTTAGATGTATTTTCGCGGTATTTTATGTGTCTTTTACCGCGTGCTAAGACGAAACCGTGGTTCAGTAGTTAACGTTGAGTTACTTAATTCTGCGCTCCGTGTTCGAAACCCGATTATTGTTTTTATTTCCTTTATTTTATTTTATTCTTATTGTTTTCATTTATCTACCAATGTCAGTAGAAGGTTACTAGACGATTGCTTCTTATCAGATTAGGGGATACAAGGGCGTTATATTAATTGTAGAATTACCACTTGATTTCACAATAAGTGTCATATATTTATTATATAACATATGTGTGTATGGTAGGTTTTTGGGTTGCAATCTTTTTAAATTCTCATATTCTGATATTTCATTCTCATGTCAATTCTTATATTAATTCTTACATTTTTCCATATGTTTATACTTTAGGGAGATTTGGTGCATTCCCTTGGGTCATTCCGACCGTAGACACATTCGAAACACAGATTTTCCATACACCTCGAGCATCGCACGAAGGCAGGTTTGTCACAGTGAGACTTCTTCACATGTATCTCACTCGAAAAAGAAATGTCGTTAACACTGCCGAAGATTTCGCGCGTCGGCAATAATTTCGCGCAAACCATACATAACGGATCACCTTTCCGAAAACTGGGGCTCACAATTAATTACGAATCAAGATACACTACAGGAATTTCACCCAAAACAGTTTCACATAATATTCTCTTTTTTAAAATTTCATTCGTACCGTTACTAGACAAATATAGACAAAGTTTAACAATATACACCGGAAAATGTTTGTGTAGTAATCTTCTACAGAATGAGTACATAAATGAATAACAAAAATATATAATAATCGGGTTTCGAACACGGGACGCAAACTTACGAAGCCGAGACGCTCATCATTATGCCACCAGTGCGTCTGAGGGGGGGGGGGGGGGAGGGGGCATTTTCTTCGCTCGGGGACTGGTTGTTTGTGTTGTCCAAATCATTTCATCTTATCTTCATTACAAAGACGCGCAAGTCGCAGAAGTGGCCTCAAACAGAATGATTTGCACCAGGCGTGCGAACAACAAAAGCCAAGAACGCTACACGATTATTTCATTTCAGTAGCTCTCATTTGAATTCATGATCAATTGTTTTTGACACTTTTAACTGCGTGTCCGAATAGTTTTTGCATATGTTTAGACAAAACCTCTCAGCGATTCTGAACTGTAAACAGTGATTTTTTTTTAATTTTAGTGATAATCGATTAGCTATAAACAGTTTATTAATGAACATGAAAATTCATTAACAGCTCTTCTTAAAACTATATTAATTTTATACCTCTTACTATGAATTCACCAGACTGGACGAAGTGTTTGTTGTGCAGTGCGTTTCGTGGAAATTATGTCCTCAACCAACTTTGAAGTAGAATTTAATTTTTAATTGAAAACAATAAGCATTTGCCACATACTCATTTGTACTATATTTTGCGTTGGAGAATAACAATCAATAAAGGCTTTAAGCAGCTGGTGCATATATATTAGTGCTGCTTTTTTCGTAAGAAAATTTATTCACGGCCGCTACGCAACCATCGCTGTTCGTTTCTCCCCACATTGTAGAATAATGGAAAATACATTGAGGTAGAGATGGGACAACTCTTATGTAGGAATCAGCAAGCACCAGAGGGGTTAAACTCACATTAGTTTGCTCTTTCACGTGATCCCGAAGTAGAGATCAAACTGATATGGGTTTTAGTTCCTAGGAAACAAAACACGGACTTGGAGTACGTTGGAGAAGGTCTGCGACTGCGCCAAACGGAACTCGGTAGACTTCTTAGTGCTGATATACCGTCAGAGGTGAAAATGGTTGTTTATGACCTATCTGTCAATGACAAGCAATCAGTTCTTCTCGGAGGATGCTATTATATAAAGGAAAAATTGTTTAGATATGCTGGAAGATTTTAAAATGACTGCAGAGGCTATCAGCTGACCCTCAGCGTAATTAAACGTAATGCAACGCGCGCAAATACATGAAAAGAGCCGATATTACTTGACTGAACAAACGGTAATCAATCAAGTTATGACCGTCAAGTATTTAGGAGCTCCTGTCCGGAGCGTTGGGGAAGGCACAGGTCAGCTCAGATTGGACAGAAGAATTCTAAGTCAGTGTAAACACACACGAAAGACACCGATTATAAAATACTAGTTCGACCGATTGCTGAGTTCTGTTCAGTGATCTGGAACCCTTACAAGAGTTTTTATTTTTATTTATTTTTTCAATTTGTTGGTTTTCGGGCTGTGCCCATTCAACCATCTTCAGTAGCGAATGTAAGTTACGACGATACGAACGTAAAGACACACAACACCCAGTAGCCGAGCGGAGAAAATCTCCGACACGACCGGGAATCGAACACACGCTCCTTCACTTAACAAGCAACCGATCTGACCACGTAGCGACATGCAAAGAAGAGCTGTACACTCTGTCACTTGTTCGTTAAGTCAGCGTGAGAGAGTCACAGACGTGCTCGCCAAACTTCGATGAGAGACGCCAAGAGAAAGGCGGTGTCTATTACGGAGAGCTACACTGAGAGCCCACCTTCCAATACGAATACTTCTTCCTGGAACGTATTTGTCACGTGATGAGCATGAACGAAGAACTAGAGAAATTTGGGTATGTATAGAGCAGTAGCGACAGTGGTATGTGGAAGTAGTGCAGGCGTACCCTCCGCCACACATCCTACCGTGGTTTGCAAAACACATATGTCCATGATTGAGAGATGTAGATTCCCCTTATAATAAATTCAATAAAACATCAAAAACTTTCGTAAATTCTTGTGCATACAGGTTTATTCTAACCATGCCTGCACTTGTAGTCTATAAATAACAGACGTATTTCCGTGCATAGGTTTAGGTTCCTTTTCCAAAAGAAAGGGCAGCGGAAGTCTTCCCCTGTATACTTCACACTGAAGTCAGTTAATTGAAGCTCCTTGTTGTTGCTCGGAATTTAACGTTACCTAGTCGCAAGTCGACATTTTTTACATATGCGTATTGTCAGAACTCAAAGTAGAATCAAACGTCACAGAAAATTCCTAAGAAATTGTGGGTGAAATTTTAATCTGTCTATTTGAAGTCTAACTTTTAGCCATTTTTTATGTTTTATAGATCGCCTTCCTCCTCTTAGTCTTCCCTGGGATCTCCGTTATCATTCTCCGCCGAGACTTCTTCGGTTTTTCCTGAATGAGAAATTTCTGTCACAAAATTCGTATTCGTTGCCTCAAAATACAAATATGTGAAAATAGTCCTTTAGTTTCAGTGAATCTATGGAAAAAATTATTGTATATTTTCATGTTTTAGCTCTTTCGGCAATACAAACATGAAGATTAACAAAACTTCAGAAAGCCTTCTTCTTCCCACACTAATTTAGTTACGTGCTCTCATGTGAAGTGTAATTAAAACTGAAAAGTTTGACAATTTATCAGTTTAAGAAAATGTATGTAAATGATTTGTTAAGTGTGTGTTACAAGTAATTTGCCTCTTAACTGTCCTTATTGCGTCTGGAATTTAATTACACCCATAGGTCGAACACCCTCAGTATTATATGTGCGTTTTCCTTGGGGGTCTTACATTGTTATTGATTCATTTCGGTTCATTTGTTAATTTTTATTCGTACTAAATAGTACGGCATATTTGTGTCACTTGTACTTTTGGATTTGTAGAATTTTGTTGTGGGCTGTTATGAGTTAGTACAGGAAATCTTTTAGGTATTTTCCTCCTTTAGATAAGACGACACATCAGGTTAAAAAATGTTCAGATGTGTGTGAAATTTTATGCGACTTACCTGCTAAGGTCATCAGTCCCAAAGCGTACACACTACTTAACCTAAATTATCCTAAGGACAAACACACACACCCATGCCCGAAGGAGGACTCGAACCTCCGCCAGGACCAGCCGCACAGTGCACGACTGCAGCGTACCAGACCGCTCGGCTAATCCCGCGCGGCGACACATCAGGTAACAGTATATAGTAGTACGCTTTGTTCTTCATTTATTTTTACTGTATGTTGCAATGTCATCATTATGTATGAAAGTTTCTCCCTCGGCCATTGCCAGTCATCGAAATTTAGCAGTCCATTAAGTCCACTATGTATCGTGATTTGCAAAGTACCTTAGTGGAACTTAGACGACAAAGTACCATTTCGAATCACTTCGCATTTGTTAACATTCTTCTGGGTACCGTTCTGCACCACATGAATCGCACATTTAATTACCAGTGAATGAGTTTTCCTCTTTCAGCCAATTTTGTGTCCAATATCCATCGCTGTGGATGTTTTGTGTTATAAAACGGTGTGGATGATAGCTGAAATTCCATATGTCTTTCTGCATTTTCTTGCATAATTAGACTGTATGTCTGTCAATAAATAATTCGCAAAAATCTAAACTTCGTATAATATTATTGACTGGTTAGTCACCTGGGGCTCCAGCCACCTAATTCGGAGACCTGTTCCTTATTCGGACCATTTGCTTTGAGAAATATGGGCTGGTGCCTAAGAGTGACTTTGCCGTACCGTTGACTGTGCCGTATTTTTCAACTTCCTTAAAGTTCAACCTCCATCCCGGTATGTTGTCTCAGTAAACAAGAAATAGATGAATGAAGCTCAATCAAGCAACTGTCAGCCCCCCCCCCCCCCCCCCCTCATAGGACCACGAGGCTTTGAAATTTTCACGAAGGAGGTAACTTTTTTGGTTAATTTTTTTAGTTATTTCATCTTCAATCACAAATGGACACTAGTAATGCACATTAATGGGAGTTTTCATTAATTTAATGAACATATCCGCTTTGTTTTCAGTTACTTGTGATTTTCCAACGCTAAGTTAATATGAAACAACATCGAATGTTTCCCATGCAAATTATGTTACGCGAACGTTCATTAATATTATTACATAACCTTACCATTTTAGTATTAGACTTACTCTGTTACTATAATTATTATTTGATACATTTATTTTATAACGTTTATGTTTTTGTCAATTTGTGTGCTCGGTTTACTTATTTTATAACCAAATATGAAGCTGTCTTTCATAGATGATTTTTCAGTTATTGTTTCAAAAAATTTGTGCTGTTTGTGCAAAGGGAGTTCTGTGATGTGTTCTTGCTACACTTATAAAATGGCATCAGCTTCTTCCAATGGTTCACAAATAATAACAATAACAATAAAACATTTTTATATCGCGCTATGTTTCACTTAAATCATTGTATCCAAACTATCCTCGAAGCGGTAAATGTTGAACATTTTCTTCTGCAATCTAAGACTCGTAAGGCTTTCAGCAAAGGAAAGCACATCATTGGTGATTCTAATTTTTCTATTTTTTGGCAAAAAGCACAAATTCGCTCTAGAATAACTGATCGCTGCACTGATACATTAATGAAACTCTATGATAAGAGGAAAGGCTTAGAGAAACATTTGAGTAGAACTGCAGACAAGGAAAAACGAGATCTTTTGGTGGAAATGATGGACAATCTCTTTGACATAAATCAGTCAGATCCTTTAGTACAAACGAAAGGAGAAGAGGACAAAAACATACTAATGTACGTATTAGCTGCGGAAAACCACTTACCAAGAAATATAATTTCCTAACCCCTCAACGACAGAAAAATGTATATCAGACACTAAAACGAGGCAGAGAGACCACTGAAGTCCATTCCAGTGGAAACTGCCAGGATTAAAAGGACTGCTGAAGAAATGGAACGAAGTTTTGCTTGGTGAATTTAAAAAATTACTCAGCATCAACCAGCGAAAACAGTGATGCTGGTGATGAACGTGAAAGATCGTTTGCCATCATTCAACAAATCACAGTAGAAGCAGCAGTTCCAACAAGTCGAGGTACTTCGCCCTTTATTACTCCCCGTCTTTCTGGAGTTTTTGATTGGTGCAAGATCAGTGACAGAAACAGATTTGACGTATTAATGTCTGCTGCAGAAGATTTAGGGCGTGGTACTAAAAACCTGGTAATAAATTGTACCTCTTCCCAGAGTTTCAGAAAAAATTAGAGAAATGAGACACACATCAATAAAATACATGTGTTGAAAGGTTTAAAAGACTGGCAATAACAGTAACTTTTCTAGGCAAGGAACAGCAATGCTGAGTTGAGAAGGGCAAACCTTGGCTCTTTACCAAACAATAGAGAAGTGGAGAAAAACCGGCAAAATTCGGCCACTTTTCTGTGATATTACAGCAAGCAGCAGAGATAGATTATGCAAATCCAGGAAAATTATTTAATCGTGACCTACTGTACCTTCGTTCGCCTCCATAGCTCAGCGGTCGGTGTGTTTGGCTGCTTTGCGGAGGACCCAAGTTCGATCCCAGTTCAGCCATGAATTTTTGCTTGACGGGAGGACTGGAACGGGGTGCACTCAGCCTCGTGTTGCCAACTGGGAAGCTACTTGAACGATAAGGAGTGGTCCCACTGTCTAGAAAGCTGACAACGGCCCGGAGAGCGGTGTGTTGACTCCACGGGGGAAGGGATCGAAATCATCGGAAACGTAGTACAAACTCGAAATGGAGAAGTAACTGTGTCGTAGCTTTTTTTCTTTATTTTTTCACGGGAGACATCCCGGCATTCGCCTAATACGATTAAAGAAAATGACTGCGTACATAAACCTGGAACGCCAGACAAGAGATCTGAAGCCAGCTCCTAATGAATGTAGCTCCAATTTCTTGCCCCTCGCTCGATGCCTAAATTAGCGTTCCTTTTCGTGGACGTGTGTTAGACTAATGAAAACTGGGTCATCTTATGAACGAATGGGATCTGTATTTAGACGATCAACTACTTATTCACCGAGTAGTTCGACTTATTACTCTCGCAAACTGGGAAGAAGATAGACATTAGAAAGATATTCGGAAACTGCTTTCAAAACTGAGTGTTTCGGTACGGCGTCCGATCGCAGTGGGACGTGCACACGCGTCAAAAAGTTACGGCGTGAAGGACAGGCGAGGACAGAGGATATATTGGTTAGGTGGGGGCGTGTCGTTCTCCCCAGCACAGCTCCGGTTAATCCGCGCCAAGGGAGCGCGCCTCTAATATAAATAAAGCATTATCGGTCACGGCGCGGCAGATGCGCGCGGCCTTTTTAATCTCGCCCCTTGGTTTATTTCTGCGTGCGCGGCAGTTCTTATCGGCGGTAGATCATGTTTGCACCGGCTGCAGCATACGGCGCGCAAATTCTGTTTTACGATCGCGTTTAATCTGATATCATTCGTCCACCGAGTGGTTTTCTTTTTGTACCCGTGCAATACGTCTCCCCTCGCTTTCATGAAATGGCGTTGGCAGTGGTGAAATATCGGTCGTATTAACTGTCCTAAATGGAGCTATATTAGTTTGCTATTTAGCAGACAAAGTGTCTCTCCGCAGAGAACGCCAGTAAGTGCAGCGACACTGGTTTTTCCATTCGGCAGTTCTCACTTAACACATTACCCGTAGGAGAGATATTAATTTTTTATGTATCGAGCCAGAATATGCAACGTTACGTACCAAATTCTGAATTCTCGGCCGACTACTCGGATTAGGTTTTCGACGACTTTCCGAAATCCAAAAAAATGGCTCTGAGCACTATGGGACTTAACATCTGAGGTCATCAGTCCCCTAGAACTTAGAACTACTTAAACCTAACTGACCTAAGGACATCACACACATCCATGCCCGAGGCAGGATTCGAACCTGCGACCGTAGCAGTCGCGCGGTTTCGGACTGAAGCGCCTAGAACCGCTCGGCCACCGCGGCCGGCTTTCCGAAATCACTCTAAGGTGGTGAGGGGGTAACTCTTCGCAAAAAGGGAAAACTTTGAATAAGAGCTTCGTATCTATTAAATTGGCTACTGACAAACTTAAAATCGTTATGAATGCATTTCTCATCATCAGCAGCAGCCATACGACGTCCACTGTGGGACCGAGGGAGGTGAGCCGGCCTTACAGATTTAAGCTTCCGCGGTTTCTCTAAATCGATTAAAGCAAATGCAATCCTGGATATTAAACCGTCATTTTCCCACTCTTAGAACGTCTCCACTAGATTTGTCATTACACTGCTGCCCTCCAATGTGGCTGCTGCACGAGTTACAAAGCTATCTACAGACCTTCCGTTAGGCTGTCTCTTGAATTCAACCAGCATCTATTCGCCTGACTTCACTTCCTACCTACCTCCATTTCATCCACAAATTCCCCTTCCACTGCCGTCTTTCCTGATATATTTCTGTCTCTCCTAGTAATTTATAACATACCTCTCCTCATTGCTCGCTGAGAAACCCTTCGTTTTCAATTGTTTTTTGCTTTAAAGCCACATCTTTCTTCCAGAATTCATAATTGGCAATACACACTTCTTGCAAACTTTCCTTTTCAGATGCGGTACATCGGAAGTTTAGCTTTAAAAACCCTGTGTAATTTTTACTGTCCGTTTCTTTCTTCTTCTGCACGTTCAATAGTTTCCTTCTTCTGCCCTAAATACAAAATTGAAAATGTGTACCATTTTCTTCTCGGTATGTTGATTACACTTAAGTAGGCTAACCATATTTCAAAGATAAAAAACCGGGACACTAATGTTTACCTAACTTCATTACTACAATGTATTAGACTGTGATTTTTACACTTAACGCTTACCTCCTTTGTCAGTTATCGTAATATTTTGAAACCAGTAATAGGCCTATGACGATGCAGCAACTTGAAAAACCCGTAGCAAGACTGCATCTTCATTTTATGAATTGGAATACATTACACAAAAATAAATACATTACACAAAAATAAAATTCTTTTCTTCAAAAATAAAAAGGACTTTTTATTGTAATAGCCCGTATATATTTTCTGCAATGTTTAGTCACTTACCAGGTACAATTTGTTAATCCTAAAGAAAACTATGTAATATTAATGACCATTAATCAGATTAAAATGATAAATTTCATATTAAAATTTAAGATTTTTTTGGCTGCAGACTGTTAGGACAAGTGAACATACATGCCAAACAGTATTCAATACGCACTGCTAAAAAATGCCGCATCGCTCACATTCTTCACTAAATTAACTTCCATATGGTTCAAATGCAGTGATAAAAAAGAAATGATTAGCGTACATTTGCATTCTCGTTTCATCGTTCCTTTCTTGTTGCTCCCATGCCGATGGGCTGTTTCTATCGCATTCAGGAAGCGTGAAAGGAAGCTACCGTACAGACAGAGAAATCTATATTTATACTTGGCAGAACTAATTACATACTGACATAATCGTCGGTATTGCTTTCGTTTCCCAAAAGTTATAAATATTTCGATTTCGGAAAAGAAGCTCTGTATTTGGCCAAGATGTCGAAGAAGAAGGTCCCTCACGTACTGGTTGTATCGAGTAAGATGTGGAGACGGCGGTTTGAAAGTGGACAGAGGTAGTGCGGGGAAGGGCGTCCCTTACCTGAGGGATCGCTACCCAAGCTACCTGGCGAAGGGGCAAGTGTGGCAAATGTCCGGTGTGGCAAATGTCCGGCGTGGCAAATGTCCGGTATTCGAACGTATCTCTTACTCTTTCTTTAGGCATAAGAGTAGTCAAACCAAATGCAGTAGGCCTACATATTGTGAAAATATATATTTCTGTAACGTTCTACTTCTACGAAATTTGTTTTCCACTAATATTTAATTAAATGTGAAATGTTATTGCACACAATTTGTTTCTCCATTAAAAACCAGGACAATTATGTGCCACGAATGATTTATATGAAAACCGGGACTGTCCCACCAAAACCGGGACCGCTGGTCGGTCTACACATAAATCTATTATCGTAGTAACTGAATTTAAGGCCTACTTGCTGTACAGCTGTATTAAGTGGTTCCTTTCGTTGCTGAAGTTCATATGCACTAGAGGCAACCAGTGTTTGATCAACAGATATATTCCATTAACAAGTATTACTTTTCGTTTTTCCAGTTTCATGATCTGAAAACATTCACAAAATACGCTCTAAGACAAAAAAACGAGCACCACGAAGGAGTTATGCAAATTGGTCACAAATTTGTATTATACAGGTACGGTATCGAGAGAAAATGCAAAAATATAAACTTTGGCGGCCGATGGATGATGATGTGATGCTGCAGCGCAATTTCAGCGCGAAACTGGCAAGGGTAGCAAACAAGAGACATGTCGGTACCAAGGCGTAAATTGTTTTCGAATTTCATTCCGTGTACTGAGTAGCACTGACTATGCCTCGCAGACAGGCTCGTGAACAATGTAAGCAGATGTCAGCATTTAAGAGAGGACACCTAGCTGGGCTCGAAGAACCGGTTGGAGTAGTCGCTGGATAGCTCGAGATATGAGTAAGAACGATGCCACTATTCGACAGTGTTGGCAGTAATGGGTGAACCATGGCCGAACACAGCGTAAAGAAGGAAGTGGCCGACCTAGAGGACCGAGCAATCGTCTGAAAGGC
The DNA here is from genome assembly GCF_021461395.2 of Schistocerca americana. Lineage (NCBI taxonomy): Eukaryota > Metazoa > Arthropoda > Insecta > Orthoptera > Acrididae > Schistocerca > Schistocerca americana. The sequence goes on from NC_060130.1 coordinate 464,676,254, forward strand.
ACTCAGAGCCCTGAATTCATTAGTATCATCGATCCGAAGTGCAGCTGGTGCTTCAGTGATCACAAGGGCCATTAATAGGGGGCTCACAGATATGAGGCTGAGCCCACTCTGCCACTACCATTGATCTCTGTACACCAAGAAGCTCGTTTGCAGCGGTGTCGGACACATTCCGCCTGTAATCTCATTGACGAGTAGAATTATCTTCAGTGATGAGGCCCGCTTCGATCTGAGCCCCATAACCAGCGAATATGTGTCTGAAGACTCCCCTGACAGCAGTGGGATATCAACCATACAGTCACCCGCCATACGGCCCAACAACCAAAAAGTGTTCAAATGTGTGTGAAATCTTATGGGACTTAACTGCTAAGGTCATCAGTCCCCAAGCTTACACACTACTTAACCTAAATGATCCTAAGGACAAACACACACACCCATGCCCGAGGGAGGACTCGAACCTCCGCCGGGACCAGCCGCACAGCCAATGACTGCAGCGCCCAAGACCGCTCGGCTAATCCCGCGCGGCCCCAACAACCAGGACGATGCTCTGGGGTACCATGCCATTACATAGCCTCTTTGGTTGTTATCAACGATACCCTTACGGCACAGCGGTACGTCGACGATATTCTACGCCCCGTTTTGTCGCCCTTAATGACTAGACATCCTGGGATTACATTTCAGCTAGATAATGCTCGCCCGCACACGGCGAGGATTACTACTGCCTGCCTTCGTGCTTGCCAAACCTTACTTACCTTCGCCAGCAATATGCGTCTTCCTTTTTTTTCTTAGACTGTATGTGATACGCACAGTATTTTACTTGGAGAGATCGGAAGACAAATAACCCAACCAATTTTTCTTACCGTCTTGAAAAGTAGAGACAGTATTCTCTAGATATGAGAGTTACTTATTACTCCAACCTATGTCGCAGACTTTGGTTCGCATTTTAGAAATAAATTTTGTTCCTGGCAATTAAACATTAGAAAATAAAATATACAAAAACAGATACCCACGGGAGATGCCGGGACATGACTACTCGAACAAAAGAAATACGTTTTTTGCTCAAACTGGTTATCGAAGAATAAATTAACTGAAATTGGTAATTATTCTTATTTTACCTAATTAAACCTGGTTGTTGACTCTACCGCACATAAAAGGTTTGAAACATTTCCGATCATATTTAAAAATGAAAACCACTATAGCCTTTCCCGAGCGAATATTTCAGTGTGCAGCACTAATGTGAAACTTCCCGTCAGATTAAAACTGTGTGCCCCTTCGCTGGCAATGTTCTGGCCGACTGAGCTATCCAGGCACGCCCTCATAGCTTTACTTCCGCCACTGCCTCTCCCCTACACCCCAAACTTCACAGAAGTTCTCCCGCATGCAGAGCCATACCGAGGGCATGGCGAGGTAGGCTCCCGCTAGGGGCCTAGGTTCAGAAGGGGCGCAAAAACTAACCGGAAGAAAAAGAAAGACTAAGAATTAACCAGGAGAGGTACTCGAGTTCTTCTACCTCTCGTGTTCCTACCTTCTACCTAAGAGGAGAAGACTTCTCCGCTGGGCCCGCGACTGGAAAAGCACACTATCGTTTTTACAGTGCCATTTCGTCCGAATAACATAACAAAATAACAAAGAAACGACTTCTATCAAACAGACGTCTGTCGTTAACATGGTTTATGTCGTAACAGTGCGCTCGTTTGACAGTGCTGCCGCTTACATAGCTCGTTCGTATCCAACAATGGAGATCTTGTTGCTGTTTCGCTACGGAATTGCAGGATCCCGAAGGTCGGCGTACCAGTGCTGAAACAGGTATGCAAGGCTTCCGAATTTTGTCGGTTTCTGTCGACTGAGGGTTGGAATGAGATGCAGTGATGGAGGAAGAAAGCAGAAAAGGTGGTGTTTCATTTGACCCTATTTTTGCCGGTCTGCAATTTCTAAAATTGGTAAGAACTGGAAAAAGGAAGGGAGATTGAGTTTAACGTCCCATCGACATCGAGGTCATCAGAGATGGAGCACAAGCTCGGATGGTGTCAAAGATGGGGAAGGAAATCGCCCGTGCCCTTTCAAAGAAACCATCCCAGCATTTGCCTGGAGCGATTTAGGAGACTCATGGGAAACCTAAATCTGGATGGCAGGGGGCGGGTTTGAACCGTCGTCCTCCCGAATGCGAGTCCAGCGTGCTAACCACTGCGCCATCTAGCTCGGTTTGGTAAGAACTGCCACGTAAATAAATTTTTAAAAAAATGAATTCACGAATAAGCCGTCTGTGACAGATTAACAGTATTACAGGAGTTGTTAGTCGTGGTACATATAGACAGATATACTCTCTTCATTTATGCTGATCCCTCGTGTAAACAAATGTACGTTCTGCTATTAAGCCTCGACTGCCAAGTTCAAGCATCTGCAGTAGCAAGACCAGCGAAAGTAGTCCTCACTTACGTATCAGCTGTTTTGTTGTTTTCTAGTGCGAATGAAGCTCTGACTCAAGCAAAAACTTCGAAAATCTTAATGTTATTTAGGAACCAATTTGCTTAATACATGTAATTCTTGTATCAAATCTCTATTACGCCTCCTTCAGATTTAGAATTTGTTAAATATGCTCAGAAGAAAAGGTAGTTTGTGTGTGTGCGCTCGGGCGAGCGCGCGCGCGCGTGTGTGTGTGTGTGTGTGTGTGTGTGTGTGTGTGTAGGTGTGTGTGTGTGTATGTGTGTGTGTGTGTGTGTGTGTGTGTGTGTGTGCGAGAGAGAGAAAGAGAGAGAGGGGGGGGGGGGGGGGGGGGAGGACGCAGTTAAGGCATCTGGTGTAGCAAGTCCAGTGAAAGTAGGCGTTACTTCTGTTCGAAGACGTGCTGAAAAGTAATGCATCCGAATTTTTTATGTGGAAATTCTTAAAGCTTTTTAAATAAAACAAATATCATTAACATTCTACACTTTTATTCTTCATGTCGACATATTTGCAGCCCGCTGGCGCTCGAGGTCTCCAAACTGTAGCGTGTGTACTCGGATTAAAATTACTTTGAGACTAAGAGACTGCAGTCGCCGGCGTGTAGCTAACCATGCTTCGCTAGGCGCTGCGTGTAGCTACAAAATGGACAACTCAGCGAGCTCGTGGCGCTAGAAAAAAGGTAAACGATTGGCTGGCGGCTGGCCCCTTCCGCTCGACTCGTTGAAACGCCAGTCAAATGGTTCAAATGGCTCTGAGCACTATGGGACTTAACATCTGTGGTCATCAGTCCCCTAGAACTTAGAACTACTTAAACCTAACTAACCTAAGGGCATCACACACATCCATGCCCGAGGCAGGATTCGAACCTGCGACCGTAGCAGTCGCGCTGTTCCGGACTGAGCGCCTAGAACCGCGAGACCACTGCGGCCGGCGAAACGCCAGTCACAAAGTAATTTCAACACTCACTATACCAATAGTGGGGGGGGGGGGGGGTACTTCGTGCCCACCTTTTTGGAATATTGTAATCTTGTCTGGTACTGAAATGATTTCTTGTATCAGATTCCGTAGCTGTTTTAAATTTTTCAGTAAAAATTAACCCAAAAATTTAATTCTTAATACTGAATGTGACTTTTCGCAACAAATGCCACATTCATATTTTCAGGTTCAGGACCCTTCTTACACATCTACATAAAATTCAAAGGCATGTTGTAAATGAAAATCATTAACGAAATTTGTATTTTTTCTAATTTCTTGTGTTGGTGTTGTACCACTCCACTTGGTGTAAACGTTACGGAAAATCCGTTGGTGTTGCTCAGTTTGTGCGAAAAGATATTTGCAAAATGGCTCTGAGCACTATGGGACTCAACTGCTGAGGTCATTAGTCCCCTAGAACTTTGAACTAGTTAAACCTAACTAACCTAAGGACATCACACACATCCATGCCCGAGGCAGGATTCGAACCTGCGACCGTAGCGGTCTCGCGGTTCCAGACTGCAGCGCCAGAACCGCGCGGCCACATCGGCCGGCAAAAGATGTTTGCAAGTTCTGTACCCTACTTGTACATCAGTACCTAGTTAAAAAGTATGTTGTTAATAAAAGTTAAACATATTTAATGAAATTTGTTTCTTTTAGGCTTTTTGGTGCTAGGCACAAAGTGTCCCTCCGCCCCCTCCGTATGACGCGCTATGGAAAATGCGTTGGTATTGCTAGGGTTAATCGGAGTATAACACGGGCGGTGTGTAACCTGACTATGTGGGTGCGTGAGAAGCAGCGTGCTGTAATCGAGTTTCGAATTCTATTAATTCGTCCACACATGGAACACCCTCTCCATCGGCACGGCGAAGCTAGGCCACACGCGAGCGCCTTGGATCCACTGTATCGATCAAACTTGGCCCCATCCGATTTTCATCTGTTTCCAAAACTTGGAGAGCACCTTCGACGACTTCATATTGACAGTGTTGAAATAGTGCAAGCAGAGGCGAGGTTGTGGCTCCATCGACAAAGCCAAACACTCTTCAGTGTCGATATCAACAAACTAGTCTCTCGTTGGGAGAAATGTGTTCGTCGCTTGGGTGACTGTGTTCAGAAATAAATATGAAGAGATGAAAAATAAAGATGCAGAATGTTGATAACGTTGGTTTTATTTAAAAAGCTTTAAGAGTTTTCTCATGAAAAATTCTGAGGCATTACTTTTCAGCACGCCCTTGTATTAGCGGTAAAGTTGTTATTCTAGTGCGAATGAAACTCTAACCCGTGCTTAGGCATCGAAATCCTTAATGTTTCCTTGCTAATCAGCCAGAAGCGCAGGACCTCTACAGTATGGTTCTGCCTGCATGCCTTAAGGGACTAGCACTTCCAGAAGACATTCAAGGCGGGGAAGTGGCTTAGGCACAGCCTACAGAATTGTTTACAGAAAGAGTCTTTCACCCTACAACGGAATACTTATTGTTCTGAATCTTCCTGGCTGATTTCTCTTCTTCCAGTGGCACTACTCTCGCAAGGTATGCAGGAGAACTTTAGTAAACTTCAAAAGGTAGGGCAAAGATACTGGCAGATGTGAGGCTGTGAGTCGTGCCTCTATATCCTCATTGTCTCGCAGCACATGTGGTTTTTTTAAGGTAACAAACATTCTGTGGCAATTGTTAAATTGTGCTGCATAATTTCTGTAACTTATATCTAAAAACTGTTCAAATTATGTGTCAACATAACACAGATAAAATATTGTACAGGTTGAAGGCAAATTATGTATGTTGCTTTAAAAAATTATATTATTGTGGATACAAAAATGTCCACTGATATTGTCACTATTTTTGAAAGTCTTTATCTGTTTAATATAAATAATGAAGGATGTAGTAATAATGGCTAAGTTTTTTATCAAACGCTTAATATAAAAAAAGCTCAGTCTGCAAGAACATTACTCGCGAAAGGTTTCGGATTCGAGTCCCGGTCCGGCACAAAGTTTTTAATCTGTCAGGAAGTTTCGCGATAGTCATTCTTAACAATGAAATGAGTTTACTAAGTAGCAACGGAAAAAATCCATTCACATGAAATACTGTCGTGTTGATGCACTGCATCTAATATTTGCACGAATAAAATTATTTCAATAAACGGTATCTGAGAATGGTTTCATGCTGATATGATAGAAGATACGCTTTAACACCTGATAGCCGGCCGCTGTGACCGAGCGGTTGTAGGCGCTTCAGTCTGGAACCGCACAACCGCTACGGTCGCAGGTTCGAATCCTGCCTCGGGCATGTCTTTAGGTTAGTTAGGTTTACGTAGAAGTTCTAGGGGACTGATGACCTCAGATGTTAAGTCCCATAGTGCTCAGAGCCATTTGAACCATTTAATACCTGATAATTTTTTCTAATATTGGATTGAGAATTACCGTTCCGCTCCTTTCCTCGCAGCACGTGCTTGCATCTGTGGCGTTGTCCACTTTATAAACGTTACCTACGAGCTATAGCAGTCGCAACTCTGTGAAGACCCATTGTCTTCATTCATCTCCTTAACAGAACCTTTTCAAGTAAATATCAATTGCCAAAATGCGGACTGCTGCTCGCCATGATTTAACAATCAAGACAGATTCCACATTGATAGCAAAAAAGAAAATGAGAAGTCTGGAGATAACTACTTCGCCTCGTATTTACTAAGTTAACCTGATCTGACTGTCGAGAGTAAACTTATCGTTTAGTTGATCCTTGCAGACTTGATACATGTTTCAAATTTTAAGCCAATTGGCGAAAGCGATAATTGCTTTGGATGAATCGGTGGATAACATAACTTTGTGCGAGACACGGTGGCCGAAGCCGCCGTAATTAATAACGGCTGAGAGCTTTCGCGTCACGGCGTGAACGGCGTGGTACGTTGGCTGACATCTAGCGGCATTTGTGTACACTACTTGGAACGAATCGCGCGCCTCTGCGGCAAGTGAATGTGTCAAGAGATGAGACGAAGCAAACCCAGAAGCTCTGAACGACATTATTCTTACGGATACAATTTTGTAATACCTGGAAAATGACCTATATGACTGCGCTAATTTTGATATAGCTAGAAGGATGTCATTTTCGCTTACAAATGTAATGCTGCTAAATGTGAGTCGTGTAAGCACCTTCTCCGTAAACAGATATCAACTTCTCCGTGATTATCACGAAGTACTAAATCGTGTTATGGCTAGATTGTACGTCCCTATGTTGCACATGAAATGTTCGTTTTAGAGGGGCAAAATTTTCACTAAAATGATTTGCTACAACGCGTTTTCCATCGGTGTAATCTTGCAAAGAATTCAAAGGCGGCATTGATGCTGAGTTATCAGCAGTAAATATTCCTGTAAGAAGAACAGTAGGAACTATTTTATTAACCATGATTTACTCAGAGTCATAGGTGTTACGTAACATAAAATATTTATAATATAATGCAACTAGTTGGGGCTCTGTATTTGTCGGGCGAGGCAGTTAAAATATTCACCTCATAAAAATCGTAAGCTGTTATAGATATAGAAAATTTCTTTTTACTTTCACTAAGGAACTCATAAGCGAAGTTTTTTTAGTCTGCAATATCTATACCAGGCGTTAGAATTTCTGAATCTGAGGGTACGGAGGTGCAATTATTTTGAAAATCTAGCAACGTTACGTCTTCAACGTACCTCATTCTCCAGCAGTGCGGCAATCTTTGCGAATGAATCGGTAACCAGGCGTCCCAAGAACGCGCTGGCAATGACTCGTGAACAGTTGCGATAGCAACTTCTTTCAGATTCTATTTTTATGATCATACCGACATAGCATCGCCCTTAAACCTGAATCAGTATAGCAGATCGAGGATTTATATCCGTCTTCTACTCTTCAACTTCTTGTGACAGCTACGACTTGCTCTGCAGTAGCTAAGGATAAGAAAAGCCGACACCAGTATTTTAGTTCTGGGGGACGAACCGCACAATAACCCTGGGTTCGGTGTGGCGTGGCGGTGGGGTGGGTGGACTGCTGTGACCTATTGTGAACCACTGAGGGCATCGGCGGGACGAAGCCTCTCCGTCGTTTCTAGGTCCCCGGTTCAATACGCAAAATACACAAAACAATATGATAGTTTCTTCCTGTAGTTGTCGGACATCAGTTGTATTACAGAATGGCACCATCTCTAGTCTGCAAGTGTTTTACGACGTGCGGTATAAATGAAGTACAATGCTCCATTTGCTTTAGAAGATTAAAAACGGGAGAAGACACAACAAACATGTGATGTAATACAAGGAGAAAGAGTAAAACTCAATGGTACATTCATAGCTACAATAAAAATAGAAAGCAGCTGATTGCTGCCTGTGTCTACATAAGATGTCTTTATCGGCTTGCAGCCCTTGAAAACAAACAAATTAACAAGAAAAATATAGTTCTTCACCCTCACTTTTCACCCTTTAGCACCGACTATTCGTAATGTCCAGTAGCGGTATGATTCGCGATTACAAAATGATATTTGAGCAGAGTTTCAAAAATTAGAATCGGTAGGAGAATACTGGTGATTCTTTGTAGTAGTCAACCACTTATCACTTTTCGAGAAAAGCGGCGAACGGTGGACGGACAAGTTTTCCTTTATTTGCCTATTTAATTTAATATTTTGCTTTTGTGTATCTTGAAAGCGAAGGTGTCAAAATTTTTCAATTTTTGTTCGATTTCTACTTTTATTACAAGAAATAACAGGGATAAAACACCAAAAATTGGTTATTTCAGAAACCAGTTACTCTGGGCAGTTTTAACAATCCGGTTACACTGGCCTTTAAAAAAGTCGGTGTAACCGAAAATCTGCCGTTTCAGCAATAACCGCCATCCCTAGCAGTAGCCATTTGGCAACAAAGTGAGTTTGTTTGTTAGTTACGTGTTTTGTAACGCTGTGATGTGGGTCGTGTCAACTGAACTAAGACTGCACGCACTTTTGAATAATTACTCAACTGTATTGAAGAAGTAGCTAAAAAGGAACAACTTTAATCTGCATCTGAAAATACTTCTGCTGTTAGTCGAAATTTTATTTTAGTTAATATATTGTTAAAACTAAAATAGCTTTGTATTTCCCACTGCTTTGCAAATGTTATATCGTTTATCCTCTGTTATTGCGCTATTACTTTTGAACAAAACTGGATCGTTTAGAACTAATTTCGTCAGCAAAGAAGTTTATGATGAGGCTGAAATTAATATTCCGAACGGCTTATATATGTGCGTGTAAGGCGTATGTTTATGAACACAACTCGAATTACATTTTTCTGTACAATGAATACTTTTTTCTAAGTGCGGCTGTAATCGAAAATATTAGCCCGCGTTACATGACTAAATAAAAATTCTAAAATATGACAACTTACTGGTGTCTCTGAAATTAAAATTGACAATATATTCTTAAGGGAAAGGCAGCTGCTGAAGCTAACCGTTTTAGTTTATCTGTTATACGTTCCTCCGAGTTTCTCCTATGCACGCACAAGAATCTAGGATTTCTACCTTGTTTATTTTTCCTTGTTGGTAGGGTATTTTTATTTTGGGTGGCTTATTTTTGACCGAATGAAATGCGATGAGTTGCGCTGTACTTTCTTTTATCAGAGTTTATAACTAGTCCAGTTGGGAAAAACTAGTTGATACCTCCACAAAAACACCATTTACTGTTTTCTCGGTTGAAAACCTCTCTGACAACAATAACTGTATCATCCGCGACAAGAACTAGTTCTGTCTCCTGACTAGAATAGACCTGCAACACAGGGCAAGAATTGCACTGTACGTAGTTTCTCCTTGTGCAGATGACGTGGCGTTCCTCTGTGAATTACTTGAACTTTTCACGTCCTGTTTCTTGAACAAAAATTAAACTAGACATGTACTGATTATGTATTCCATAAAAATGTAACTTAACAGAACGATAATGCAGTCACTACAATATGCCAACGAAGAGTCACAAAAGTACTGAACTGGTGATATGTTATCATGTAAAAAATTTGTTACGTGATTGGTGAATGTATAAATATTCGTCTCAATAGAAAAGTTCATTTGAAAAGCAAACTATGTATCTCATTAGCTTACCTGTGTGACGAGAGAGTGGTAGAGTCGGGCGGACACCAACTTTTTTTTCTTTTTTTTTAAATCTCATTTTTTTCGTATTTGTTCGTTGCATCTGGTCGGGGCGGACGTCGTAAGACATCCGTTTAAGTTCGTTGTTGATCGATTAACTCAGTTTTTTTTATTACAGAGGGCAGCTAAACTGGACCCTACACCAAGGGCGCCCATATCCGTGGTTAAGGGGTGGCCGCTCCCCCGCTTTTCCCCCAGCTCAATGGAAAAGGAAAAAATATAGTGTAGTCAGGTGTTATTCTTTCAAGAAAATGATTTTTAAAGTTGACATTAGACAAATTTTCAACGGGTCGGAACCTGAACTTTTTATGACTACTTATAAGTAGCTTTCCGTCTCTCAAAATATAAAAAATACTCCATACCCCCAAGTCTAGTCCCCCTACCCTACAAACTGTCGTATGGGCGCCCTTGCCCTACACGGAGTCTGCGATTTGCCCTTCAGGTAGAGGAGCGAGTGCATAAATCTGAGCAGCCAAGTCCTCTGCGCTTTGGGGAACGACAAATGAATGGGAGGATTTTCATTGTTCTTTTAACTCTTAGGTTGACTCGGCACACCATAACGTTTAACTTTTTGTAACTTGAGAAGGGTACAAACAGACTTTTATGTTCGGTAAAATAGTGTCCGCTCCAGTTCCGTACCACAAACGGACAAGAAAACCGCAGAAAGGCAAGTATACATGCATAACGACATTGTGCTATAGCACAATCGTGAAATGGACGGATTGCATTACTGAATTTTGTTCGTACAACGTTTAATCGTTGTCCTTAGCTTAAAAATAACTTCTAAATAAAGGTGTTTGTAATTGAAGCTCTTAATTATATATTCTCTTTTCTTGCAACACTTTTTCATCATCCTTGAACCAGTTAGGGTATTTAAGATAATAATTTACTTTTTTAAAACTTTCTAATAAAAATGTAATGGTAGTCTTTGGCTTAACGTTGCTACATTCCTAGAAAATGGTTTAGTGGTGTGTTGCAGGGAGCGGCCAAGAGAAAATCACAGGTTTGTTGGTACTTGCAGAGTTCAGGTGCTGGCGGTAAGGGTACATTTCACCAAGTTGCGGACTTCGGGCACTGAACACCTAAAAGTTAAGTAGTTCTTGCGAGCTGTTTGAGCCGCTCTTCTTATAAAAATGCCTAACAGTAGAATATTTTAATCCGCCTGGGTAAATTCCAGGAATTAATTAGTCTATAACATATCCGACTAAGACCATTACACATTAAATACCACAACTTTATACTGTTGTATTAAAAGTATCATCAAGCCAGTACGAACTTTTACTTTTAAGGCTGTTGATGGCTTTTCCTACATCGGAGATCTGTGTTACTGTCGTAAGTGGCACGTAGATGTAAAGTGGATGTGCGACACCTGATAAAAGACAGCATTATTACCATAACGTGATTAACCAACTCTACATCTATTCCGCAAGCGATAAAGAAAACGAACGACTGAGTAACTATGCACGTGATGGGACATTTGAAATTAAGGAAAACCTTTACGTCGGCAGGAGTGACAACCACGTGGCACATCACGATAGACAGGTGACTAATGAGAGAATTTCCACTGGCAAGACCCATCTAAATCATCAACTGTATCTGTGGTAATGTCACGAGATCCTCAAATGTGTATGCGTCTACTGCAGGCGGGAAGACGGTAGTTCTATTCCAGTGGCATAGCTGTGTAAACAGGGTGATTCCTACTAACGTTTGGAAACCTCCGAACAGAGGTAGATGACGCTGAGACAAGTAATTTGATATAAGACACATGGGATCGCAAATGTCGGCAAATATCCCAAAAGTGGATGACAAATGCCGAACATGTGACGTCACCAGACGACGTACCTCGCCGCACTAGCAGCGGTTGAGCCTATCGTTGTGTCGCACCTGATCATCCAGACCCGAGCCAAGGATTTACGTCGGTGCGGCTCTGGGTCCACGCGCTGGTAAACAATTATGTGTTTACATTGAGGTAAGATGTATTGTTTATTGTTTACCAGTCTCGCTGTCTCCGTTGGTTTATTGCAAGGTGCAGTACAACAATAACCTGCTGTATTGCGTTACAAGTAGAAGAGCATAAGCTTCCGAATCCCGTCGTTACCACTAAATGACCTACATTTTCTTTATTAAATAATGTCTGTAAACAAAAAAAGAATGTGTAAAATGAAAGAAACACAAAATAAGAACAGCTTTTGCTTGGTTACAGCGAGGGCAATAATTTTGTAACTTCTACAGTTACAACAGATCACATTTACAAAAGGTGTTCGAAATTGGTACCCTTTGTTCGAACGCTACTATCTCATCGCTCAATAATCCATTCACGCCCAAGGCCAACCGCTGCACGTGAAGCGAGATACGTCATCTAGTGACGTCACATATTCAACATCCATTTTTGGGTTATTTCCTGACATTTGCGACCCTGTGTGTCTTAAATTACTTGTCTCAGCGTCATCGTCGTCGCTTCGGGGTTTTTTAAACGTTGATAAGAATCACCTGTATAATGTCGAGCGACGGTGCAGTTAAAAGAAAAGATGACTATGTCTACTAGTGTTGAGAAAATAGGCTTTCTACTTGTTTATGGCGATCTCCAGCGGAATGCTAAGCAACACATTCAGACAGGAGTGCCCATTAGGGTACGCGTAATAAAAGTACAAACGAACAGTTAACTACTGACAAGACGTTGCGAACATGAGTACCAAAAAATTGAAAGAGCGCATTTGTTCAAGTAAGACAAAAACGATGATTCGTAATTCGCGTTTCGTCGACGGCGAGACGTTTGGGGACGAAGTAGATTTGAGACGACAGGGCTGGCGTAGGTAGTGGCCCGTGTCTTTCTCCATCCCGGCTTTGACGCCAAACGATTTAGGAAACCACGGAACCTAAACCATCAGTGCCCTGACATGATAGTTCACTGCCGAGAGAAGGGCGATTGGAATTTCTCGTCCAGAAGAAGCAGGACACCAACAACTAGCGAAAGAAAAATAATACTTGTTCTCCAAGCTTTTCCTTATGTTAGGTATTCGGCAATTTACGATTCATACGAAAACCTTAAAAGAGCTATAATATTTTTAATTGTAACAGTGAACAAAAAACTTCCATGTCATTTTTTGACGTAGTCTGCCTGATGTTGGATGCACGTATTCCACTCACTGTAAGTACTATATGGTTGCAGATGACAGACTGTGAAAGAAACACAACTGTAATACTGTAATGCTAAACGTAAAAAAAAAAAAAAAAAACGCACAGGAAAACCACAGCATGTAGTAACAAGGTATACAGGGTGAGTCAGGATGAAAGGTACAGGCTTTGAGGGGTGCTAGTATAAGTGATTCTGAACAAAAAACTTCATACGGATATACGCCCTATTGCGAATGGCTTCCGAGATAGAACATATGTAATAATATTTTGTTACTTATTTTCTGAGTTATTCAAACACCGTTATTGTTCACAACGTACGACGGTAGTGCAGAGGGAGCTGAGACGAACGGTTTGATACAGGACACCTGTGTTCCATCAGGTCGGGAGGTCGGGAAGCTACTTCCAATTGGGCTACGAAGAGTACCTGAGCTACAGCGCATACGCGTCGCGCCAGATTTTCAGTATCCTCGCGCTGTCTTGGCGCAAACTGTAAATCCCCCCCCCCCCAGCAATGCATGTACAGTCGTGGACAAAACGAGCGAGACCCCTCGCCTTTTCGTTATGCTGATCCGCATAGCTTTAAAGTCTGCTACACAGCATAACAGGCAAGGCGACGAAGTGCTACCAACATACTATGCACAGGCGTGAAATTGACGAACTATCCAAACTTTGTCAGACTGTTTTCAATCATATGTAAGACTATAAGAGGGTTGGAACTTAAGTACTGGCAACTATTTATTCACAACCGATACAAAAGATTTACATGTTTGCACCTGTTACTGTCCTTGAAAGTAGTCACCAGCGTTGTGTAGAACCCGTTGCCGTTACTCGCTAATAATAGTATTTTGTTATTTCGATAAACATCCCGAATGATTCACATAAGCGGTGACATAAAGGTAGAAAATCCAAATTTTAGAGTCCAGAAAGCTCTATGCAACAGAAACTGCAAATCATTTTGCCATTTTAATTGCGAAATTGCCGGCTTATTCATGTCTGAGGTAGTAATAGAGGGCTGTTTGCCTGGGTTGTCTGCTAGGGTAGTGAAAGGTGTTTGCTACTGCAAGGGAGGTCTGGTTTGTTTTCGGTTCTAATCTCGATGGAGGCAGATAGACTATCAGTAAAGCAATTTTAAGAAATTCTCGCGCCCTCAATACGTTTTATTGCTACATTTATTCTGTATTGGCACCCTGTGGATGTCAATATGAAACTCTTGTAGAATTTCATACTTGTTACTGCCTTCCTTTTTCCGCTTCTGTCAATAATGGGATTGACTTACGTGTGGAACTGAATGATTTTTGACTGAATTTCGTTCTGAATCTTCGGGCATTGCTAAATTTGCACACTTTCATGGTAGGTCAGCAACGGTAATCCACTAAGATTGGTCTGAAAGTTGACACAAACCGTTTCGCGGCCGAATGCGCAAAATATTTTGCTAACTCGTAACGGTCTGGGGTACTTTGTCTTACTAGAACAGTTGTGTTATCTCGATAAGCTGAAATTCATTTTTATTAGTACAGTTCATACTAGTTAGCGTTTCTTCTTTCATTTATATCTTATATTTACGTGTTGTGTTTAACACGCTAATCAGCATTAATAGAGTCTTACACATGATTGAAAACAGTCTGACAAAGTTCGGATGGTTTGTCAATTTCACGCCTGTGCATAGTATGTTGGTAGCACTTCGTCGCCTTGCCTGTTATGCTGTGTAGCAGACTTTAAAGCTGTGCGGATCAGCATAACGAAAAGGCGAGGGGTCTCGCTCGTTTTGTCCACGACTGTACCTTTCCTCCTGACTCACCCTGTATATACAAAACTTGGTCTTTGATTAAAATTTGTATACTACTGGCCATTAAAATTGCTACACCAAGAAGAAATGCAGATGATAAACAGATATTCATTGAACAAATATAATTTACTAGAACTGACATGTGATTACAAAAAAAATGGTTCAAATGGCTCTGAGCACTATGGGACTTAACTTCTGAGGCCGTAGAACTTAGAACTACTTAAACCTAACTAACCTAAGGACACCACAAACACCCATGCCCGAGGCAGGATTCGAACCTGCGACCATAGCGGTCGCGCGGCTCCAGACTGTAGCACCTAGAATCGCTCGGCCACTCCGGCCGGCAATGTGATTACATTTTCACGCAATTTGGGTGCATAGATCCTGAGAAATCAGTACCCAGAACAACCACCTCTGGCCGTAATAACGGCCTTGATACGCGTAGGCATAAGGTCAAACAGAGCTTGGATGGCGTGTAGAGGTACAGCTGCCCATGCAGCTTCAACACGACACCACATTTCATCAAGAGTAGTGACTGGCGTATTGTGACGAGCCAGTTGCTCGGCTGCCATTGACCAGACGTTTTCAATTGGTGAGAGATCTGGAGAATGTGCTGCCAGGGCAGCAGTCGAACATTTTCTGCATCCAGAAAGGCCCGTACAGGACCTGCAACATGCGGTCGTGCATTATCCTGCTGAAATGTAGGGTTCCACAGGGATCGAATGAAGGGTAGAGCAACGGGTGGTAACACATGTGAAATGTAACGTCCACTGTTCAAAGTGCCGCCAATGCGAACAAGAGGTGACCGAGACATGTAACCAGTGGCACCCCATTCCATCACACCGGGTGATACAGCAGTATGGCGATGATGAATACAAGCTTCCAATGTGCGTTCACCGCGATGTCGCCAAACACGAATGCGACCATCATGATGCTGTAAACAGAACATGGATTCATGCGAAAAAATGACGTTTTGCCATTCGTGCACCCAGGTTCGTCGTTGAGTACACCATCGCAGGCGCTCCTGTCTGTGATGCAGCGTCAAGGGTAACCGCATCCATGGTCTCCGAGCTGATAGTCCATGCTGCTGCAAACGTCGTCGAACTGTTCGTGCAGATGGTTGTTGTCTTGCAAACGTCCCATCTGTTCACTCAGGGACCGAGACGTGGCTGCATGATCCGTTACAGCCATGCGGATAAGATGCCTGTCATCTCGACTGCTAGTGATACGAGGCCGTTGGGATCCAGCACGGCGTTCCGTATTACCCTCCTGAACCCAACGATTCCATATTCTGCTAACAGTCATTGGATCTCGACCAACGCGAGCAGCAATGTCGCGATAGGATAAACCGCAATCGCGATAGGCTACAATCCGACCTTAATCAAAGTCGGAAACGTGATGGTACGCATTTCTCCTCTTTACACGAGGCATCACAACAACGTTTCACCAGGCAACGCCGATCAACTGCTGTTTGTGTATCAGAAATCGGTTGGAAACTTTCCTCATGTCAGCACGTTGTAGGTGTCGCCACCGGCGCCAACCTTGTGTGAATACTCCGAAAAGCTAATCATTTGCATATCACAGCATCTTCTTCCTGTCAGTTAAATTTCGCGTCTGTAGCATGTCATCTTCGTGGTGTAGCAATTTTAATGGCCAGTAGTGTAAATACCTTTTTAAAAACTCGAATTTATAAGTGAACAAGTAGTACATAATATCTTCCTGTTGTTTAATAGAAATAAAGTACTCCTAAAAGCGCAGTGATGATGCTGAAACTTCAGCAAACATGTCTGGGTAACAGACAGAAAAAAACTGTGTTTTTTGCTCAAGGCGAACCCTTCCAAAAACAAATTTACTTTTAAGTAATCATGAACAGAAGAGCTTCAACCTCAAGATGACTACAGCAACAATTACAGCTGTGCTGACAGTCCAAAGTGTTACAGATGTCGTCACGTTGTCCGTAAGAATACCTGTTGCTGCAAACAAGCCCTGCTACTAACTCTAGGTAGGCGGCGTGGCTGTTGATCCTGCACAGCCGAGTAGACAGTATGTCTGTCCTCCAGGGGGCTGCTAGTCCCGTGGGACAGTTGGAATGCCTCATGGCGTTGAGTTTGCCATCCTCATCCCATCGATTCCATATTCACATAAAGGTCGTGGAAATCCGAACAACGCGTGCAGCAATATCGTGGAAGGATAAAGTGAAGTGACTGCAGACAACGACCCTGCTCCTCTCCGTGCTGGTAGACGTTTCTACTCCTTAGACGAGGCATAACAGGATCTTCTCGAGTGACCAAAATTAAAATGCGATTTCTGAGTAAGAATCTGTGTAATCGCTTCCTTATATACATACTGGCATTAACCCTATCAATTGTGTGCGATTGTGCTGGAATAATAATCATTTCCATATCCCGGTACTACACTTCACCCCAGTTTGACATTTGTTGCATGCCATCCAAATGTCGCAATTTTAATAACCAGTTGTGCAATAGCAGCATTTGGTCGAGTACAAAAAAACGTATCTTTCATACAACACATGAAGCTTTGTTGTTTTCAACGTTGCGCTTCCGATGTGGCTGAAAGTGAAAGTCTACAAACATTGGGCATTACCTATTTCGAATTGTGGCAGAAATGGATTTTAATGTAAAACCATTAAAATCGAAGGGTTGCTCACGAACAATGGGAACATTTTTGTTGGGACTTACGAGAAGACACAGGGAAACAAACAAGTGGATCTGCGGGTAGCCTGGAGTGTAAGGAAAAAATTAAAATGCAGTGAAAGTGGGCAGGAGATATAGTCAGGCCAATGGAATCCTGTTGGATTCCAACAGACAAAATGATGGAGACGACGACTTAAAGGCAGGTGGATAGATGTAGCATATTTTCCAAGTCTCTGAAGACTGTAGCACATGGAAGAGCCTAGAGGGAAGGCTTTACCCAGCAGTAGATGCCAAATGCCTGCTGATGATAATGCTTGTAAATATGACTGAGATATCTACCAGTGAGCAGACTGTATTGCTACAGAGGTGATTCAAACGAAAACCTTAAAAATTCTGTAAAATTTCTAAAAGTTGTGTGATGGGGTTAGTAGGTGGCATTAGTGTTCCTTGAGGTTCAGAAAGTGACAGACAGGTGACAGAGTGATGCTACAACTCAGGAGAAGGCAGCAGCGTCCACAACAAGATGGTCGCCACACGTCGCGTTGTCCAAGGTGTCTTGTCACGGTCCGAGCGGCCCCTCCACTAGGAGGGCATGGGTGTGTGTGTGTTGTCTTTAGCGTAAGTTAGTTTAAGTTCGATTAAGTAGTGCGTACACTTAGGGACCGGTGACCTCAGCAGTTTGGTCCCGTAAGACCTTACCACAAATTTGCAAAATTTTTTTGCAACACTGTCAACATGCATCTTGATTGAGCAGCGATGTGTGATGCGTTTTTGTGTGGTAAAGGTATAAAACCAATCTAAATTCATCATATAATGACAGCGCAGTACGGTGATTCGTGTTTGTCGCTGCATCAAAGTGTATGAGCGGTGTAGAAAGTTTAAAAGCGGTACAACTTCTGTGGAGGATGCCCCAAGACCAGAGCAGGCTCATCTTATAGTGAAGGACGAGAACATTGCGTTAGTGGAGAAGCCTGTGTAACCCCGAACGAAATAGCCACCGTTTTAAAGATTAGAATTGATTCAGCGTAGAATATTGTTCACAGTGGTCTTTACTTCAATAAGGCACTTGGGTGTGATTTGAGGAGTATCTGTGTACATGTAGATGTAGAAGGTGTTTGCGAGATGAGTGACATGTTAGTTGACTGCCGAATTGTAACGAGTAATTCTAAGTTCAGGAATACTGCTGCAGCATTGTCAATACTCGACCACATACAACCCGTAAGACAGTTGAGACTATCCAGGAAGTTACATTTGAATGTCTGGTACATCCTTCTTATTCGCCAGATCTCGCTCCTACTTACTTTCATCTATTCGGTGTTCTCGAAGAAGGAATGGGAGGCAGGCATTTCGGAAGTGATGAAGAGGTAACTGGCTACACCCACGACCAAAAGAATTTTGGATCGTGGTGTTTATGCACTTCTGACAGTTTGACAGTTCTTTTAGGGTTGGTTTCCAGTGAAAGCAGAGGTTAGGTGGTTGATACCTTGTTACGTTTTCTTTGAAAATTTTATAAAAATTTGACAGTTCTTTAAGGGTTGGTTTCCAGTGAAAGCACAGGTTAGGTGGTTGATACCCTGTTAGGTTTTCTTTGAAAATTTTTTAAAAATTTCTGGTGTTGTTCTTGGTAAATTCTTTTTCAATTTCTTTAAGCCGGCTTTTATCATATCTACGTTTTTTTCTTCGTATTGCCTTGGATGAACTCTTCTGTATTCACAAAAGTTCCTGCCATTTTTCTGTAGTTTTGTTGCTACTGAAAGTTTTTCATGCTTGTATTCTTTCTTCTGTTGCTTGATCACATGCACTGTTCCACCATCTGTGTTTTCTCTTTCTTGGGGGTTTGCCAAATTTCATAGTGTTTTTCAGTACTTCTGCAAGTTCATTCCAGTTCGTTGTGTTTGATTGCCTAATTTCCTGGAAAATTTCCGTCTTGTTAAGTTTAAGGTATTCTGGATCAATTCTAATTGTTTTGTTCATTGTTTAACCTGATCAGATTAGGGCCATCAGGCCCTCTTGCATCGGACCAGTGTTTCACACATGCAGCATTTTACACATCATAGTTACATCATGACAGTAGTTTGAATAATAAAAAATAGATTTATCTAGTGACAATATGAATAAAGAGTAATGACTAAGACCTAGTAAAGTAAATACTGGAAGTATTTTTACAACAGCTGCTATACATAAAATTATGATAAAAGCAATAATGTTGTTGTTGTTGTGGTCTTCAGTCCTGAGACTGGTTTGATGCAGCTCTCCATGCTACTCTATCCTGTGCAAGCTTCTTCATCTCCCAGTACTTACTGCAACCTACATCCTTCTGAATCTGCTTAGTTTATTCATCTATTGGTCTCCCTCTACGATTTTTACCCTCCACGCCACCCTCCAGTACTAAATTGGTGATCCCTTGATGCCTCAAACATGTCCTACCAACTGGTCCCTTCTTCTTGTCAAGTTGTGCCACAAACTCCTCTTCTCACCAATTCTATTCAATACTTCCCCATTAGTTATTTGATCTACCCATCTAATCTTCAGCATTCTTTTGTAGCACCACATTTCGAAAGCTTCTATTCTCTTCTTGTCCAAACTATTTATCGTCCATGTTTCACTTCCATACATGGCTACACTCCATACAAATACTTTCAGAAACGACTTCCTGACACTTAAACCTATACTCGATGTTAACAAATTTCTCTTCTTCAGAAACGCTTTCCTTGCCACTGCCAGTCTACATTTCATATCCTCTCTACTTCGACCATCATCAGTTCTTTTGCTCCCCAAATAGCAAAACTCCTTTACTACTTTAAGTGTCTCATTTCCTAATCTAATTCCCTCAGCATCACCCGACTTAATTCGACTACATTCCATTATACTCGTTTTGCTTTTGTTGATGTTCATCTTATATCCTCCTTTCAAGACACTATCCATTCCGCTCAACTGCTCTTCCAAGTCCTTTGCTGTTTCTGACAGAATTACAATGTCATTGGCGAAACTCAAAGTTTTTATTTCTTCTCCATGGATTTTAATACCTACTCCGAATTTTTCTTTTGTTTCCTTTACTGCTTGCTCAATATACAGATTGAATAACGTCGGGGAGAGGCTACAACCCTGTCTCACTCCCTTCCCAACCACTGCTTCCCTTTCATGCCCCTCGACTCTTATAACTGCAGTCTGGTTTCTGTACAAATTGTAAATAGCCTTTCGCTCCCTGTATTTTACCCCTGCCACCTTCATAATTTGAAAGAGAGTTTCCAGTAAACATCGTCAAAAGCTTTCTCTAAGTCTAAAAATGCTAGAAACTTAGGTTTGCCTTTCCTTAATCTTTCTTCTAAGATAGGTAGTAAAGTCAGTATTGCCTCACGTGTTCCAATATTTCTACGGAATCCAAACTGATCTCCCCCAAGGTCGGCTTCTACTAGTTTTTCCATTCGTCTGTAAAGAATTCGCGTTAGTATTTTGCAGCTGTGGCTTATTAAACTGATTGTTTGGTAATTTTCACATCTGTCAACACCTGCTTTCTTTGGGATTGGAATTATTATATTCTTCTTGAAGTCTGAGGGTATTTCGCCTGTTTCATACATCTTGCTCACCAGATGGTAGAGTTTTGTCAGGACTGGCTCTCCCAAGGCCGTCAGTAGTTCTAATGGAATGTTGTCTACTCCCGGGGCCTTTTTTCGACTCAGGTCTTTCAGTGCTCTGTCAAACTCTTCACACAGTATGTATCTCCCATTTCGTCTTCATCTACATTCTCTTCCACTTCCAGAATATTGTCCTCAAGTACGTCGCCCTTGTATAGACCCTCTATATACTCCTTCCACCTTTCTGCTTTTCCTTCTTTGCTTAGAACTGGTTTCCCATCTGAGCTCTTGATATTCATACAAGTGGTTCTCTTTTCTCCAAAGGTCTCTTTAATTTTCCTGTAGGCAGTACCTATCTTACCCCTAGTGAGATAAGCCTCTACATCCTTACATTTGTCCTCTAGCCATCCCTGCGTAGCCATTTCGCACTTCCTGTCGATCTCATTTTTGAGACGTTTGTATTCCTTTTTGCCTGTTTCATTTACTGCATTTTTATATTTTCTCCTTTCATCAATTAAATTAAATATTTCTTCTGTTACCCAAGGATTTCTACTAGCCCTCGTCTTTTTACCTACTTGATCCTCTGCTTCTTCACTACTTCATCCCTCAGAGCTACCCATTCTTCTTCTACTGTATTTCTTTCCCCCATTCCTGTTAATTGTTCCCTTATTCTCTCCGTGAAACTCTATACAACCTCTGGTTTAGTCAGTTTATCCAGGTCCTATCTCCTTAAATTTCCACCTTTTTGCAGTTTCTTCAGTTTTAATCTACAGTTCATAACCAATAGATTGTGGTCAGAGTCCACATCTGCCCCCGGGAATGTCTTAAAATTTAAAACCTGGTTCCTAAATCTCTGTCTTACCATTATATAATCTATCTGATACCTTCTAGTATTTCCAGGTTTCTTCCATGTGTGCAACCTTCTTTTATAATTCTTGAACCAAGTGTTAGCTATGATTAAGTTATGTTCTGTGCAAAATTCTACCAGACGGCTTCCTCTTTCATTTCTTTCCCCCAATCCATATTCACCTACTATGTTTCCTTCTCTCCCTTTTCCTACTCTCGAATTCCAGTCACCCATCACTATTACATTTTCGTCTCCCTTCACTACCTGAATAATTTCTTTTATCTCATCATATAATTCATCAATTTCTTCATCATCTGCAGAGCTAGTCGGCATATAAACTTGTACTACTGTAGTAGGTGTGGGCTTCGTGTCTATCTTGGCCACAATAATGCGTTCACTATGCTGTTTGTTGTAGCTCACCCGCACTCCTATTTTTTTATTCATTATTTAACCTACTCCTGCATTACCCCTATTTGATTTTGTATTTATTACCCTGTATTCACCTGACCGAAAGTCTTGTTCCTCCTGCCACCGAACTTCACTAATTCCCACTATATCTATCATAAACCAATCCATTTCCCTTTTTAAGTTTTCTAACCTACCTGCCCGATTAAGGGATCTGACATTCCACGCTCCGATCCGCAGAACGCCAGTTTTCTTTCTCCTGATAACAACATCTTCTTGAGTAGTCCCCGCCCGGAGATCCGAATGGGGGACTATTTTACCTCCGAAATATTTTACCCAAGAGGACGCCATCATCATTTAACCATACAGTAAAGCTGCATGCCCTCGGGAAAAA
This sequence comes from Schistocerca americana, assembly GCF_021461395.2. Lineage (NCBI taxonomy): Eukaryota > Metazoa > Arthropoda > Insecta > Orthoptera > Acrididae > Schistocerca > Schistocerca americana. Next base: position 464,698,580 of record NC_060130.1, read on the forward strand.
GCAATAATAATAACAGTAAAAGAAAAAAATGAAATAGTAATGGTAAACATGAGAAAAATTGGCAATAGTAATGAAGATTTGTGCAGATGTAAATCAATATATTGGTGTATAAAATACCTGTTTACTGGCATAGCGAGTTTTGGGGAAGGGAAATTTAAGGAGGCTGCATCAGTTAAGAAAAAACTGGGAACTGAGGAAGATCTAGTAAGAAAGAAGGGAGTAATGGGGTGAAGGGCATTCATGTACAGAGAAGGCATTACGTCATTAACTGTTTTTTGAAGCCGGACATGTTTTTAAGTTCTCTAATATAACGAGGGAGGTTATTCCAGAGTTGGGTTCCTGCTACTGTAAAGGACTTCGAGAAGGTGACTGAGCGATGTAGTGGAACAGAGACATGATCTTAAACAAGTATAGTACGAAAGACGAAGAAAATGGATATATATATATATATATATATATATATATATATATATATATATATATATATAAAATTCAGTGAATATAACCAGGATGATTAACGAAGATACGCAAATATTTTAATATGTTACTCTACGACGAAAACTAAACAAAAAAGTTCGTATAAACATAGGTCCGCAAATGTTTAGTTACGAGTTACGGCTAATAAAAGATTTTGGCAGAAATTTAGCAAGTTTTCTACTATGAAGCCATCGCAAAACTGTATGATGTTAAAGTAAAATACGATTTCCATTTATTTTGTTGTTATTGGTCTGGTGAATCTAATAAAACATGTCCTAGACGAGTATCTGCAGTAGTTTTCCATAACATGCAGAGAAGCAAAGAAGGAATTTCGTAAAATTTTTAATTTATTAACTCCTTGGCCCAATTTGCTTTTTAAATCCAGACAGTTGCACAAAATTTAACAGAAGTTGTAGAGAATTTAATTTTCTACAGTGTACATACAGTTTCACAGTACATTCACAATAAATGTTCAAAAATGTCTCACCGAGTTAAATGCATTTAGATGCTCGTGTATGAATAGATTTTGATGCTCGTTTCAGTTTGACAGGGTTATTCTTAATTTAATCTACTGCATTCATAATGCGACCAAGTAATGCCTCACGTGTATTGACTTTGTCCTCATAAATTATGTCTAAATTTAAAAAAACAAATTGGGCCAAATAGTGAATAAATAAAAAATTTTACGAAATTACTTATTTGCTCTCTGGATGTTCTGGAAAACTACCGCAGATACACGTCTGGGACATTTTTTATTAGGTTCACCAAACCAATAACAACAAAATAAATAGAAAACTTGCTTTACTTTAACCTCGTACAGTTTTGCTAAATTCGAGGCAAAATCTTTTATTAGCCGTAACTCCGTAACTGAACATTTGCGGACCTATGTTTATATGAACTTTTATGTTTAGTTTTAGTTGTAGAATGACATATTAAAATATTTGCGTATCTTCGTGAATAACCCTGTATAACTCAATGCATACTCAAACAAGTATAGTGCGAAAGATGTATATATACTTTTTTAACATCATTATTTTAATAACATGATTTGTTTAATTACCATGAGATGCTATATCTACCCTGATACTTACTTTACGGAGTTACATGCGGGCATTTCCTGTTATATACTTTCCACATTTACAAATCTCAGAATTGTTCTTGTTCAGCGTGTTTTCAAGAAGGAAACGTCTAAGAAATCAATCGAGTCATAGTAATTCCATATGCTTTATCTATTTTCGAGAATACTTCTCTGTTTTCATTTAGTTTAGTTTCCTAGTCTTGTATTTCTGTAATCGCAGCATTTTCATCTAAGTCTCTAGAGAAATACATTGAACATGCTGTATTACCTTCGCATGGTAAGGGCTCCTATTTATAACCATATACACAGATCTATATATTTTTTTAAATGGTTCAGATCCTTCCTCCCTTGGATCCACCCGACCTTAGGTATAGGTTCCCTCTTTCATAGGTAACCAACCCTCCCATTCTTACCAAATTGGTTCAGGTCCTTCCTTCTTTGGATTCACCTGACCTTAGGTATAGGTTACCTTTTTCCTAGGTGAACCTACGCTTTTATCCTCCTGCCTCTCTACAAATCTGGATACATTCTACCTTCATGTTTACAATGGCATGCCTAGGCTCTGACAATATGGCTTTTACCATTTCTAATAGTGAATATTTCTCCACAGTATAGTGATCTTATCCGAAATCTATATAACATGTTAATTTCTTACTCCCTTCTTTTCTCTTAGCTCTTCTATTTATTATTTATCTGTTATACAAGTGCCTCTGAATAACTTAACTTATATTAGTACGTCACTTCGTAATTTCTTCATCATTTGTACCTTCTTCGGTCCTATCTCCCCCCCCCCCCCCCCCCCCCACACCCCACCCATTCAGAAGACGTCAGTAATATAAGCTCGAACCATTCAATTTACTGTCGGAAACTGAACGTTTTTGTGTATCTTAACACACGTGTGAGTAAAATTTGAAATTTGTGGTAAGTTCTATGGGACCTAACTGCTGAGGTCATCGGTCCCTAGGCTTACTCACTACTTAATCTAACTTAAACTAACTTACGCTAAGGACAACACACACACCCATGCCCAAAGGAGGATTCGAACCTCTGACGGGGGAAGCCGCGTGAACCGTGGCAAGGCGCCTTTGACCGCACGGCTACCCCGCGGGTCACACGTGTGAGTACTTGGTCATTTTATATGTATACCAGCATGTGACGGGTACGGTTGTACTCAGATGAATATATTATTCATTGCAGCAGTTAACCTCCCCTTATAAACCTATTGTTTATATGGAAGGAAAAAATACGTAATCCCACACACAAAACATATAAACGTATTTGGGTCATTTTTAATCACAATTGTAGAAATAAATACCTACTTTCATTGTACTCTGGAATTTTCTTCAATTTTATAGTAAATCTTTACGTTCCTGCAACGAATTTCGGAGATTATCCTATACTTACGTATTCGAAATATTGGTATATCTGTACTCTTTTAATAGCTACCTTTCATGTTGGCAAAATCTCTCTAAGGTAGTAGGAGAAAGTCGAAAGACAATAGAGTAGTTAAAGAGGAAGAAATTGCCTCATAGAAAACTAAAGCGGGAGAAAATGAAACAATTAACTCGGAACCTGGTGGTCGTCACCCCGCCTAACCTGCCAGAGGGCAGATTATCGCGAAGACTTAATTATTTTTAGTGTATGAATGTTATACAGCTTTTCATCTAGTGGTTTATCTAAATACTTAGGCATATGCCACTCAGTACACTTCTTACATGTACCCCATGAACTATTACAGTACGTAGGATCTAATAACTCTAGTGTCAGTTTTTCTTCCTATTTGTAGTTCTTCCAGTAATTCTGGCGATAATCCTATGTGAGATGTAGTTATTTTGCTTCTAAGTTTCTGTTTAGTGTCTTCTAACTCCTTCCATAATTTCTGTAACTCACTCGCATTATCAACAGCATCGTCCACAAATTAGAGATAGCGCTATTGATATCCACTTCTTCGTGTACTTTTTGTTCTAACATTTCTTCTAGACGCTTCTCCAAATGAGTTAACGTATTTGGATCTCTAGAAATTTCAATAAGTCTTTTAGTTAGTTCTAATATTTCTATCTTATCTTGAGTCTCTGAGATTTGATTGCAGTAGTTTCGTAATTTCTCGAAGATGATTTCTCTAACTGTGTCGTCTTACCATATACATCTTTAAACTGTATTTTCACTTCCTGTCTAACTACATCACAATGCTCGACTACTTTCGTTTCGAACTCCTTAGGTAAATTAGCTAAGGTTCCCTATAATTTCGAAATTTTATCTATTTTTGTGGCAAAATCGTCTAATTTTTTATTATTTTCAAATAGTTCATATAGTTTATATGCTTCCCTTTTGCTGTGTTGAGAAAGTTCGTGTAGTTTATCTCGCTTGAGTTTTGCTCTTTCGAAATAGTTCATGTAGTTTATCTGCTGGACTTTTGTTCAAAAAAATGTTCAAATGCGTGTGAAATCGTATGGGACTTAACTGCTAAGGTCATCAGTCCCTAAGCTTACACACTACTTAACCTAAAGTATCCTAAGGACAAACACACACACAGACACACCCATGCCCGAGGGAGGACTCGAACCTCCGCCGGGACCAGCCGCACAGTCCATGACTGCAGCGCCCAAGACCTCTCCTCTAGTTTTTCTAATGTTTTAGTTTTATATATAATTACGGCTAAATCCGTGCTATCCATACTTCTGGCTGTGACAGGCATTTAATCCAAATACCGTACAACTTAAAGCGTCCATTACACTAAAAACCTTGGTTGTTTATCAATGTATTTACACCATCACATCGTTCACAGTCAGTTATCGCAGATTAAATAACTACACACAAATTCCGGAGTTGGTAAACTGCACAGCACACCTAATTTGCTTCACCAGCTGCTGTAGCGCCCTAGCGATGCCGTCGTGTGTGTGGCGCCGTCACAGGGAGTAGCTGCGTAGCCGCTGCCGTAGTCTGCTGCACTGTCACTGCCGCCGCCTACGAAGCAATGGAGGGTTGCCGTCCGAAGCCGTCACACCACCCGTCGCCATCAAAACGGCTCGCTAAAAATGTCTTCTATAGTCGGCTAATCTTCTCGTGATTTACGTGCCGAGAACGTACTCCAACACTTGAGTAATATTTCTTATTGACCTGGTTGCTGTGGCCAACTGGTATTCCTTTTATCAAAGATCGTGATAGTCGAAATTGTTTCGGTTTAATTAAAGTGAGAATCCCTTTAGTTTGAATAATGTTGCTGTCGTCTGTACCGTTACAGCGTGTATGCTTACGATACAGTTCTTGTTGGCATGTTTACTTCTGTCGCCCTAGGCAACGAAGTATATCTTCTCGTTTTTCATAAAATTGTAGTTTTAATTTCTTGTTATAGCTCTCTTATTTTATTTCTTCTCGTTTGTATGCTTCACTAAGGACGTCACATAGGGTTTTTTTCTTGTTGTGGGTTGACTTTATGTGATCGATACATTGCGAGATATCAAGTCTTTACTCGTTCCCAGGTAATAACAGTCACCTTCTTTTCCAAATTTCTGGGCCGCCGTCTTGTTTTCTCTTTATGTTGTGGTCCTGCTATGTAGTGCCACGTATTTAACCGCTGACTTCGTTTCCAGTTGCAGGGCTAAAAGAGAGGTTCTACATTTAAATAACTCACTACGAACTCACAAAACACCGTTTCCATCATTCTTCTGTATTCAAATAAGTTATCAACTCAAAGTAACTGATAATCCACAAAGCTTTTCAGACAACATGTTCATACATGATGATTCAGTGCTTCACCAAAACTACACTGTAGAGCCAGTGAAACTGGTACACCCGCCTAATATCGTGTAGGGCCCCCGCGAGCACAAAGAGGGGGCCGCAGCACAACGTAGCATAGACTCGACTAATGTCTGAAGGACTGCTTGGAAGGAACTGACACCATGAATCCTGCTGGGCTGTCCGTAAATCCGTAAGGGTACGAGGGGGTGGGGATCTCTTCTGAGCAGCACGTTGCAAGGCATCCCAGATATGCTCAATAATGTTCATGTCTGGAGAGTTTGGTGGGCAGCGGAAGTGTTTAAACTCAGAAGAGTGTTCCTGGAGCCATTCTGTAGCAATTCTGGGCGTGTGGGGTGTCGCATTGTCCTGCTGGAAATGCTCAAGTCCGTCGGAATTCACAATGGACATGAATGGATGCAGGTGATCAGACAGGATGCTTACGTGCGTGTCACCAGTCAGAGTCGTATCTAGACGTATCAGGGGTCCCATATCACCCCAACTGCACACACTCCACGCCATTACATAGCCTCCACCAGCTTGTACAGTCCCCTGCTGACATGCAAGGTCCACGGATTCATGAGTTGTCTCCATACCCATACACGTCCATCCGCTCGATACAATTTGAAACGAGACTCGTCCGAGCAGGCAACTTGTTTCCAATCATCAACAGTCTAATGTCGGTGTTGACGGTCCAAGGCGAGGCGTAAAGTTTTCTGTCGTGCAGTCATTAAGAGTACAGGAGTGGGTCTTCGGCTCCGAAAGCCCATATCAATGATGTTTCGTTAAATGATTCGCACGCTGGCACTTGTTAATGGCCCAGCATTGAAATCTACAGCATTTTACGGAAGGGTTACACTTCTGCCATGTTGAACGATTCTCTTCAGTCGTCGTTGGTCCCGTTCTTGCAAGATCGTTTTCCAGCCGCAGAGATGTCGGAGATTTGATGTTTTACCAGGTTCCTGATATTCACGGACCACTCGTGAAATGGTCGTACGGGAAAATCCCGGCCACTTCGGTCGGCCAGGTAATTTGAATAGCATATCTTATGCGTTAAGTCGGTGGCTGTGTTCAATCTTCGAGGTATCCATGATATTACTTTTCAACGAGATAACGCGTGGCTGTATCTTGGCCGTGCTGTCCTGACCTACCTCGATACAGAGGCAGTTCGAGTGGTGGGAGTGGTAGCCAACTCGTTCTCCAGATCTCCCATCAGTCTTCTCGTTCTATTGTCCTTCTGAAAGTACCAATGCCCACACACATTGCCGTATTCTTGTCGTAAATCCGTCTCGTCAGCATTTGTTCTGCGGACACTGCAGCGATCTGTCAGTATGGTACAACCATGTCTTTCATGCCAATCATCTTACCTTCCTCAAAGTCCGAAAGATAGTAAACTAAATGCGTACATCGTCTGGGCATGCTATTTTGCGATCTCCAGCTGAAACTTCGCCGTAAAGTTTGACACAGCCGAGTCATCATCCAATCACGTCTTCTTTATATGTAGGTATGACATTCTTCCGTGCTTAAAACACTAAAAATAAACTTGCTTAAAATGGTATCCTTCATTTTCTTATGTCTTTGTCCAGAATTGGTTCAGGGTCGGTACGGTTAATTTAAAAGGTGGCAGAATGCCCATCCTGTCGCCATCCCTTTAGCCCCTGGGACACAATAAGTGTACCCCGACTGACTGCATTTAGTGCAAATCGTGTGAAAATGAGCGATATTCGTCGAACCGTTTGCGAATCTTGTAACTGAGGCGGGAAGTGGGTACAAGCCTGGTTATTCACGTAGGGGATTGTGGGGAAAGGCCTAAAAACTACATGCAGGCTGGCCGGCACATTGGTCCTCGTCGTTAATACGCCGAGCGAATGCAATCCGTCGCCAGCGCACCTTCCCGTCCCGGACGCAGTGCTTTAACAAGCACGGCGGGCAGCACAGGGGTGAAAGTCTAGTCAGCTTATCTCACAAGCATGCGATTTTTTCTTTTCGATGTGTTCGTTCTACATTATTATAGTCTTATTACAGTTGATTTTCAGGCACACGTTCGGACTTTCTCTATTGAGTTCTTCCATTCGTTTTTTAAGTTTCACTTGAACTACAGGCAAATAGTATAAAACCATCAACAATGTGACGGTGGGTCAGATACTACAGTATCTCCTCCTGTAATACTGAATTTCACATTATCTATCCTGGTGCAGCCTAATGGAAGTTGTATTACAGAAGTATATATTTTTTATAACATGGGATGAATAGATGCCTGCCTCTCGAGGGATGTTAATATAGACTTTGTGCAAATGAGTCAAAAGCTCCCTCAAAATCTGGGAATCAAATTCAAAGCGATAATACATACTTATTAAGCCGTTCTATAATTTCGTTAACGATATCCAGTGGCCTATTGTGTGAAGCTATCTTTTTTCTCCCTTGATTAAAATCGAATATTTTTTTCTATGTGGCTGGTGACAATTTTAGTGAATACCGTGTTTCTACTGGAATACCATTAATGTCCCGTATTGTTTGCTTTCTTCGTACCTCGAATTAGTTTATACGCCTCACCTGACATTACTTCTAATGAATCCTCGATTTTTTATGCAGTTTTCTCTCCGTTATTATTAATATGCAAGCTACCGTGATGTCTGTCCACCGTAAGTCTCCGTGTTGTTTTCTTCATAAATGAGCCGCGTGGAGTGGCCGCGTGGTTAGAGGCGGCATGTCACGAATCGGGCGGCCACTCCCGCCGGAGGTTCGAGTCCTCCGTCCGGCATGGGTGTGTGTGTTCTTCTATGCATAAGTTAGTTTAAGTTGTGTGTAAGTCTAGGGATCGATGACCTCACTAACTTATGCTAAGAACAACACACATCCATGCCCATGGGAGGACTCGGACATACGGCAGGAGGGGCCACGCGTTTCGTGACATGCCGCCTCAAACCGCGCGGCCACTCCTCGCGGCTTTTTTCTTCATATTTTAATTGTTTTCAGTTATTTAGCTAGGAAAATTTTCGTTGTATCTTTTCACATCTCTCGAAGACATTTCCGTATAATTTTGTTTAAATTAGCGTATTCAGTTATGCTCGTGTTAGCGTTTGATGGAAACACTCGCCTTCTCTTTAACAGCTGCTTTGTCCCATATGAGATTTTCTTTTGTTGATGCTTACAACATTTTTTTTCTGTTTGCTTAAGTAATGTTTGTTAAACAAATTTCCCATATCGTCTAAGGTAAAGTAATTTTTATTCTTAATCTTTGTTTCTTAATTTAAACTAATGCCTTATTTTAACTCTCGTAAATTCTGATTACCTTTCTGGTGATTTTGTTTCGTCCTGCCTCTTTATCTACACTACTGGCCACTACAATTGCTACACCAAGAAGAAATGCAGATGATAAACGGGTATTCATTGGACAAAGATATTATACTAAAACTGACATGTGACTACATTTTCACGCAATTTGGGTGCATAGATCCTGAGAAATCAGTACCCAGAATAACCACCTCTGGCCGTAATAACGGCCTTGATACGCTTGGGCATTGAGTCAAACAGAGCTTGGATGGCGTGTGAAACATCTCGGTGAAGTCGTTTCATAAGACGCTTGTCGAATTCGGTACAACTTATTCACTTTACTACCTGATTTTAACTCAATTCATAAACTCTTCCAGAAAGACTGAGCACTCAAATAAGGCCTATTGAATATTATATGTGTGTTTAATGTGGGTTTTGGTTTTGTTTTGTGGGAATCGCTGAATTGGTCATCGTCTGCTGGGAGCAGACGATGTTGCTTCTCGTTCAAAGGAGAGCACAGGATGACCAACTTAGGTTTCCAATACCTGAACAGAGAGGTTTACCCATCATAGTCGAGGGCTGTGTCGAAGGCTGTTTTTGTGTGTGAGGTTGGTGACGGAGGGGTACCCCTCAGGTAGCTGCCGCTGCACGAGGAGCTAGGTAATCTGGAAAGAGAAAGGGGACTCATCGGTGAGCGCTTGGTGAGTACGGATTGTAGCTCTTAAGGGGGGTTTCAGGTGATAGGAATCAGGTTGAGATAGGACTTCGTTATGTTTACCTAGTGAAATACTTAAGAACTTCAGCTTAACTGAAGCGAGTTATTTTTTTAATGATTTTTAATCTTATATTTTGTGGAAATTGCTTTTGTCTGTGTGTGTCGATTTTGTGCCACGTGTTTGGTAATCAATGACCCTTCTGGTCCACCACGGCACCGCAATAGGCTTTATTTTAACCGTTTGCTTGTTTAATGAGCTACAATTTCTGCAAGAATATCTGTTTTTTCGTGCGCTTTCTACAAAGCAGCACAACAGTTCGATTCGGAATGCACCACGTGCTCTAGTTCGGCCGTTTGCAAGCAGCAGACGCAGTTAGTACGTTGAATAATTATCGCACAGCCTCGTGCATTGGTTAAACCTCTCTCCAGAACAGTGCATGCGTAGAATCGTAATGCGAATCTCACTGAGATATTTTTATGGTATGAAAGCAAAGGATATGATAGTATCATTGTCTCCCATCCCAGTTTTCTGTGTTTCTTCTTGCTGTAGTTAAATTGTGCTATGCTACATTCTCACGTAATTCTTAAATCTTTCTAGTCAGGCACCAGTTATGTGTAGTTAGGATGTGCAACCAAACACTTAGATACAATAAATAACCTACATGAAAGATAAATTCTGAGGTGTTCATCTTACCCACTTACTCCGATCTCCAATCCTGAATTAATCAAGTTGCTTCATGCACGACATGGAGTGCTATTTATCTGGCTACTTAAATAAATTTGCATACTTGTAACTAAATTATTAAATTAATTAAACTAATAATTTTCCAGCTCCGTTTTTCTATAAATGCTTAGGAAGGGCTTGGGCTGGTGGCGACCCTGAATTTCTGAATTTTTATCATTATTTGTGTGAAAGAAGCAGCTAGAAATGCGAGATAACGTATATGCCTCGATGAGCAACGTCGTAAACATAGTAATAGTTACACGTGTACAGGTACAGCTGCCCATGCAGCTTCAACACGACACCACATTTCATCAAGAGTAGTGACTGGCGTATTGTGACGAGCCAGTTGCTCGGCCACCATTGACCAGACGTTTTCAATTGGTGAGAGATCTGGAGAATGTGCCGCCAGGGCACCAATCGAACATTTTCTGTATCCAGAAAGGCCCGTACAGGACCTGCAACATGCGGTCGTGCATTATCCTGCTGAAATGTAGGGTTTCGCAGGAATCGAATGAAGGGTAGATCCACGGGTCGTAACACATCTGAAATGTAACGTCCACTGTTCAAAGTGCCGTCAATGCGAACAAGAGGTGACCGAGACGTGTAACCAATGGCACCCCATTCCATCACGCCGGGTGATACAGCAGTATGGCGATGACGAATACGAGCTTCCAATGTGCGTTCACCGCGATGTCGCCAAACACGAATGCGACCATCATGATGTAAACAGAACCTGGATTCATGCGAAAAAATGACGTTTTGCCATTCGTGCGCCCAGGTTCGTCGTTGAGTACACCATCGCAGGCGCTCCTGTCTGTGATGCAGCGTCAAGGGTAACCGCAACCATGGCCTCCGAGCTGATAGTCCATGCTGCTGCAAACGTCGTCGAACTGTTCGTGCAGATGGTTGTTGTCTTGCAAACGTCCCCATCTGTTCACTCAGGGACCGAGACGTGGCTGCCCGATCCGTTACAGCCATGCGGATAAGATGCCTGTCATCTCGACTGCTAGTGATACGAGGCCGTTGGGATCCAGCACGGCGTTCCGTATTACCCTCCTGAACCCAACGATTCCATATTCTGCTAACAGTCATTGGATCTCGACCATCGCGAGCAGCAATGTCGCGATACGATAAACCGCAATCGCGATAGTCTACAATCCGACCTTAATCAAAGTCGGGAACGTGATGGTACGCATTTCTCCTCTTTACACGAGGCATCACATCAACGTTTCACCAGGCAACGCCGGTCTACTGCTGTTTGTGTATGAGAAATCGGTTGGAACATTATTCAATTCTCACACTCGTTTCTGTCTTTATTTCATGTATCTGTGGATCGCTAACCTCATCTCGTTCATATGCTAAGGCATAAACATTAGTGTCCCAATGTCTATGGACGAAACAGAAATCTGTTGTAGATAATATCAGAACGGAAACCTAAGTTATGTTGTCTAAACGAATGTTGATGTACCGCTGCAAATATGAGAAATACAGTAAAAGGCCCCTTTTCAGTTTTTACACAGTATTTGTAAGTGAATTACATTTCATCTTGACCATATTCCTTGTGCAGAGGACGTTACCTTGATCTTCGGAAATACCACACGTCACTCGCATATACAAATAATATCGGTATAGATAATACACGGAACTACCGTGCTATATCACTCACACCGCATTTCTAGACGAGGAAATCAGGTTGATTCAGTGTCTTGCGATATTCTAAAAGCTTTTGATTCAGTACCACATTGCTGAATTCTGGAAAAAACACGTCTCTGTGAAATACCTAATCAGATTAGGAACCGGAACGAATATTTACTGACAGGAGAGACACAGCACATTGTCCAGATGGATCTACAGGCGCTCAAGTAAGATCTGACGTGTCCGAGGGGGCTGTAACAGGATCGGTGCTCATTGTGTTGTACATTCATAACTTAGCCGGTAGTATAAGGGGCGATCAAAAGACTTCCGTTTGAGAGCGTTGCTGAAGGGTATATGCAACGTAGCGCGGCTACGGTACAGGTATACAAGCACCAACACGTAGGCAGGCCATTAGTATGGCATACACGTCTTTCCGCCACGCGTGCGGTAATTGTGGAAACGTGAAATATGGCGACGTTTTTACCAAATGCATCCAATCAGGACGAACATGCTGTTATTCTTTTCTTGGCTGCCAAAGGACAAACACCGGTAGGCATCCATCGGAGAATGAAGAATGCGTCTGTCGAAAACCACCGGCGTGGAAAGGAGCGACGAGGGGTGCTGCTTCTTCATGATAACCCACGTCCCCATATCGCAAATCTCGTAAGGCAGGAGTCAGCCAGGCCAAATGGAAGACACTCGAACACCCGCCCTATAGTCCTGATCACTATAGGGAGGCCTTCGGTCCCTTAACCGCCCTATAGTCCTGTTCACTTCCCACGCAGTTATCATCACTTCGGTCCCTTAAAAACGGCCTTCAAGGGCCGATGATTCCTGTCGGACGAGGATGGGTTCAGGCAGTTACGGACTTCTTCACGTAGTAGGACACAGTGTTTTACCAAACGGGTATCTTCAACCTGGTATATCGGTGGGATGATTTCCTCAATGCCCACGGCGATTTTGCCTGAGTCGCATACCGATTCTGGACTTAATGATCTTATAACGGAAAATTTTTGATCACCCCTTAGCCAACCGGAGTGGACGAGCGGTTCTAGGCGCTACAGTCTGGAACCGCGCGACCGCTACGGTCGCAGGTTCGAATCCTGCCTCGGGCATGGATGTGTGTGATGTCCTTAGGTTAGTTAGGTTTAAGTAGTTCTAAGTTGTAGGGGACTGATGACCTCGGAAGTTAAGTCCCATAGCGCTCAGAGCCATTTGAACCATTTGAGCCACATCCCCTTGTCTATCTATCTATCTAATTCCGGATCCTGCTCCAGCTACTGGCGGGTCTGGGTGCTGACGAGTCCTCTCCATTTGGCTCCGTCCTCCCACCGCTTTTCTTCCTCCACTTGCTGCCAGGTCACGCCTCTCCTTTCCACAGATATTCTCACTCCCATTTTCCAACGTGTTCTTGGGCGCCCTCTAGGTCTTTCTCCATCCATCTTTAGTTCTTCCATAATTTTGGGAGTCTCTGCCCATGCATCCTCTTAACATGCCCACACCATCTTAATCTCTTTTTTTCAATTTCTTCTCTCATACTTTCTTGTTTAAGGTTCTTTCTGATCTCTACATTCCTTAGTCTGTCCATTCTTGTTTTTCCCTTAACTGTTCTGAGAAATTTCATTTCCCTTGCTTGCAGTTTGCTCCAGTCCCTTTCTGTCATTGTCCATGTTTCTCCACCCTTGGTGGCACCATACACAGTCATTAACCCGGCACCAGGGAGGTAGGGTCCCCTTCCCTATTCCTCCACTGGGGTAATTCCTGTCTGGCCCATCCACGTTGCGGGTGTGGGCATCCTACACTTCAGTAGGCCGGAGTGCTAGGATGCCTGAGTTCAGGTTGGTACCTAATCCCGTGGAGTATAACACGGAACCCATGCCCAGGGTTACGAGTGAAGACCTTAACGGCAGCGGCGGCGGAGAAGGAAGACTTCGGAACGGCGTAGCTGGCAGATGAGGCAACCCTCCTTTCTGGGGGTTAACTGAGAAGGGAAACACTGCCTTTTGGTGGAGGAGAAACTCTAAAGGCTAAGGGAGACAGCCCCGACAGAAAATCCTTTCTTGCGTTAGGCCTAGCAAGCCAGTAGGAAAGTCGTCATATATTGCTTTCAAAGCAAAACAAAGATGACCCCTTATATTAGTTGCAATCTCACCAGATAACTCTATTATCTACGATGAAATTCCATTTGACATAAATTGTAGTCATTTCCACTTAGATCTCGATAAAATATCAGCCTGCTGCAAAGACTGGCAACTAGCTCTTGATGTAGACAAATGTGAAGTAGGGGGCTTCATTAAATGTAAAAGCGTGGTTTTCTTCGACAATTGGATTAATGGTTCACAATTGGAATCAATATGCTACAAAAAATATTTTGGAGTAGCAGTCTATAGATACATGAAGTGGAAGGACCACAGTCAAGCAAATGAGAGGCCTCTGTTCATTGGTAGGATACTGGGAAACTGCGGCTTGCTATATAAGGGATTCCTTGCAACACACTTGTTCTGTTCATACTTGATTACTGCTAACGTGCATGGGACCTGCATCAGGTCGGATTGTCAGGAGACTTAGAGCAATACAAAGAAGGGCGATGCCAACGGCCATTTTGCCTCCTTTCATTAGTGATTGGAATTGTTAAAAACTCTTAACATATACTATAACAGTTCTAACTGGTGTTCAGGGTATAGATGAAGACTTCAAACATAATGACCAACCTGAAACAAAATGATATCGTCCACAAACACTTATATGGATTCAGAAACCACTTATCATGTGTAACGTAACTGGTGCTCTTCAACACGATATCTTAAGTCTCATGGATTAAAGCAACCAGATGTAATCGATATTTGGAGAGATTTGAAAAACAAATTGATTCAGTACTTCGGCCGCCTTCTAAACAAAATACTTGTGTATGGTGTATCTAACCGGGATTGTGACTGGAGAGAAAATTTCTTTAAAGGCTGATCGTAGTGCGCTATCTTGGATGGTGAATCATCTACTGACAACGGTGTAATACAGGGTGGCGCACGAAAAACCACCCACAAGTACAGACTGCTCGCTAATTACGCATGAATTGTAGCCCGCCACGAGCAGATAGAACAACAAATAGATAAACACGTAACACTTGGATAACAAAGATATAACAAATAAGCTAATACAAAGGTTTGTATTTACTGCATTGATCTTGTCTTTTACATTACATTAGGTGCTTAAAATGACTTCCTTGTCCTTCAACGCACTTTTGCGCGCGCCCTAACATATTAATATACACTTTGCGCAACTCTGTCGCATCGATTCTCAAAATTGCATTAAGAATATTGTCCTTCAGATCTTCTAACCTTGTTGGGTTATTTGCGTACACTTTTCCCTTTACACTACTCCACAGATAAAAGTCACAAGTGGATAGGCCCGGCGAACGCGGCAGCCATTGTCCTTTGCTGACAGTCCTTTCTTCTGTGAATCTTTCATGAATTCGTGGGTCTGACTCACCTGAATTGTGACAGGTCGCCCCATCATGTTGAAAGACAGCATACGTGCGCCGATGGAAAGTCAACTGTGTGTAAAATTCCTCAAAGATTCGCACATACACAGCAGTGTTCACTGTTATTTCAAAAAAAATGCGGTACCCACAATCCGACTAGCTGACACGGCACACCACACTGATTCTTTCACCGTGAAGAGGTTCGTCGTTAATCGTATAGGGATTGTTTGCTGACGAGTATCTGGTGTTCTGGTAGTTCACATGTCCTGCCAGATGAAACCAGGCTTCATCGCTCATGAAATACAGCAGCGGATCCAACATTGCGCTCTCAATTGTTTGACATAGCCACGTACAGTAACACACAGGTTTTACCTTACTTCCCTCCTTCAGTTCTTGGGCACATGTCGTTTCGTGGCGCTTCCTCCCTATATGGTGTAAGACACGTTGACAACACCTAACCGAGCGAGGTGGCGCAGTGGTTAGCACACTGGACTCGCATTCGGGAGGACGACGGTTCAATCCAGTCTCCGGCCATCCTGATTTAGGTTTTCCGTGATTTCCCTAAATCGTTTCAGGCAAATGCCGGGATGGTTCCTTTGAAAGGGCACGGCCGATTTCCTTCCCAATCCTTCCCTAACCCGAGCTTGCGCTCCGTCTCTAATGACCTCGTTGTCGACGGGACGTTAAACACTACCCACCACCACCACCACAACACCTACGCGAAACGTTCACTTGTTGCGACAATTTACACTTCGACTACTTTGGACTCTGGATCTTTCGTGCTCAAATATTCGGGATCACAGCAGGTGTCGATTCTTTTTTCTGTTTGCAGCTCAACCTCCAGCATGCCACACACTACATGTCTTAGTCAAGTCGCAACGGCTTTCGTAGTGATAATACAAAACGTAGTCGCAACAGCTTCACAACAGTAGATAACAACTGGAGGACGACAATAAGCAGTCTAGTGCTCGGGGCAGGTTTTCCAAGCATCACCCTGTATATATAATATGTAGTATGCCCCAGGGAAGTGTAATAGGACTTAGTACTAAGACTGTACATTAATAAATTACCAAATAGTGTCGTTGCTGTGACCTGCAATCCGAAAACTAGTTTCATGCAGCTCTCCACGATGATCTGTCCTGTGTTCACCTCTTCGTCTTTGCATAACTACTGCAACCTACATCAGTTTGAACCTGATTACTGTAGTCTTGGTCTCCCTCTACAATTTTTACCCACCAAACCGACGATTCCTTCACGTCTATCAACCGATCAATTCGTTTAGTTAGGTTGTGCCATAAATTTCCTATCTGAACACTTCATGCTTCACTTCCATACAATATGACACTTCAATCTACATTCGATGCTAATGAATTAATTTTTTTCTGAAATTCTTTTTTTTTTGCCGATGGCAGTCTGCGTTTTATATATTTTTTGTTTCCGTAATCGTTACTTGTTTTGCTGAACAAATAACACAACACGCATACTACTTTTAGTGTCTCATTCCCCAATTAAATTTCCCCAACATCGCCTGATTTAATTCGACTACATTCCATTACCCTTGTTTTACTTTTGTTGATGTTCATCTCACAACTTATTTTCACGATATTCTCCAATCCGTTTCATTGATAGCCCAAGCCCTTTGCGTCTCTGATAGAATTACAATGTCGTCGGCAAACCTCAAAGTTTGTATGTCTTCTCCATGAACTTTAATTCTCTCTTCAGATTTCTCCTTGGTTTCCTTAACAGCTTGTTCAGTGTACCGATGTTAAGGAACCCCTTGAGTGAGAGGGCGCCAAAGACCAATGATGTTTAGGCATTGGACGCCCCACATATTGTCTACCATGCAACCACAATATTGGCTGCTAATGGCAACAGGGAGAGGGACTGGAGGTATCCAGTGGTGAGCGCAGCATGAAGCTACGGAGCTTAGTTGAACTGCTTAGTCGACGAGTAACCCACAACAGTACTACAGTGCTACTGGTGTTGATACAAAGCAGAGCAATGGCGACGGTACACAAACCAAACATTGCATTATATCTACTACAACAATACTTGCTGAAGGTAACATTTCGTCAGAAAGGAAGCCAAAGAAATTCTCAGAGTGAGAAAGAAGTGGCATATGAAATATCATCGTTTCTGCAAGGTGAGTCAGTGGAATGTGTGATGTCGTATACGCTCCACTGTGCAGACAGTGTATATGAGGAGTACAAAGACGACTATACGTGCTTAACAAGTGAAAGTGATACTGAACCAGGTGTCGAGCAATCTATGTCATCGTCCTTCTCGGATAGGAAGCCACAAATCCCGTCTCCAGTGAGTAGTAGTAAATGACAATCGTTGTCCAGGGAGTGGGTACTAAACTTAATTACATACATGGAAGACCATCCACAGCATTGCAAAAAGAAAAAAAAATTATGAACAGATTTCTAGTAAGTCCGCAGCAATATATCTTCCCCTATGAACCATGGACCTTGCCGTTGGTGGGGAGGCTTGCGTGCCTCAGCGATACAGATGGCCGTACTGTAGGTGCAACCACAACAGAGGGGTATCTGTTGAGAGGCCAGACAAACATGTGGTTCCTGAAGAGGGGCAGCAGCCTTTTCAGTAGTTGCAGGGGCAACAGTCTGGATGGTTGACTGATCTGGCCTTGTAACATTAACCAAAACGGCCTTGCTGTGCTGGTACTGCGAACGGCTGAAAGCAAGGGGAAACTACAGCCGTAATTTTTCCCGAGGACATGCAGCTTTACTGTATGATTAAATGATGATGGCGTCCTCTTGGGTAAAATATTCCGGAGGTAAAATAGTCCCCCATTCGGATCTCCGGGCGGGGACTACTCAAGAGGACGTCGTTATTAGGAGAAAGAAAACTGGCATTCTACGGATCGGAGCGTGGAATGTCAGATCCCTTAATCGGGCAGGTAGGTTAGAAAATTTAAAAAGGGAAATGGATAGGTTAAAGTTAGATATAGTGGGAATTAGTGAAGTTCGGCGGCAGGAGGAACAAGACTTTTGGTCAGGTGATTACAGGGTTATAAATACAAAATCAAATAGGGGTAATGCAGGAGTAGGTTTAATAATGAATAAAAAAATAGGAGTGCGGGTTAGCTACTACAAACAGCATAGTGAACGCATTATTGTGGCCAAGATAGACACAAAGCCCATGCCTACTACAGTAGTACAAGTTTATATGCCAACTAGCTCTGCAGATGATGAAAAAATTGATGAAATGTATGACGAGATAAAAGAAATTATTCAGGTAGTGAAGGGAGACGAAAATTTAATAGTCATGGGTGACTGGAATTCGTCAGTAGGAAAAGGGAGAGAAGGAAACATAGTAGGTGAATATGGATTGGGGGAAGAAATGAAAGAGGAAGCCGCCTTGTAGAATTTTGCACAGAGCATAACTTAATCATAGCTAACACTTGGTTCAAGAATCATAAAAGAAGGTTGTATACCTGGAAGTATTCTGGATATACTAATAGGTATCAGATAGATTATATAATGGTAAGACAGAGATTTAGGAACCAGGTTTTAAATTGTAAGACATTTCCAGGGGCAGATGTGGATTCTGACCACAATCTATTGGTTATGAACTGCAGATTGAAACTGAAGAAACTGCAAAAAGGTGGGAATTTAAGGAGATGGGACCTGGATAAACTGAAAGAACCAGAGGTTGTAGAGAGTTTCAGGGAGAGCATAAGGGAACAATTGACAGGAATGGGGGAAAGAAATACAGTAGAAGAAGAATGGGTAGCTCTGAGGGATGAAGTAGTGAAGGCAGCAGAGGATCAAGTAGGTAAAAAGACGAGGGCTAATAGAAATCCTTGGGTAACAGAAGAAATATTGAATTTAATTGATGAAAGGAGAAAATATAAAAATGCAGTAAATGAAGCAGGCAAAAGGGAATACAAACGTCTCAAAAATGAGATCGACAGAAAGTGCAAAATGACTAAGCAGGGATGGCTAGAGGACAAATGTAAGAATGTAGAGGCTTGTCTCACTAGGGGTAAGATAGATACTGCCTACAGGAAAATTAAAGAGACCTTTGGAGAAAAGAGAACCACTTGTATGAATATCAAGAGCTCAGATGGCAACCCAGTTCTAAGCAAAGAAGGGAAGGCAGAAAGGTGGAAGGAGTATATAGAGGGTTTATACAAGGGCGATGTACTTGAGGACAGTATTATGGAAATGGAAGAGGATGTAGATGAAGATGAAATGGGAGATAAGATACTGCGTGAAGAGTTTGACAGAGCACTGAAAGACCTGAGTCGAAACAAGGCCCCGGGAGTAGACAACATTCCATTAGAACTACTGATGGCCTTGGGAGAGCCAGTCATGACAAAACTCTACCATCTGGTGAGCAAGATGTATGAGACAGGCGAAATACCCACAGACTTCAAGAAGAATATAATAATTCCAATCCCAAAGAAAGCAGGTGTTGACAGATGTGAAAATTACCGAACTATCAGTTTAATAAGTCACAGCTGCAAAATACTAACGCGAATTCTTTACAGACGAATGGAAAAACTGGTAGAAGCGGACCTCGGGGAAGATCAGTTTGGATTCCGTAGAAATGTTGGAACACGTGAGGCAATACTAACCTTACAACTTATCTTAGAAGAAAGATTAAGAAAAGGCAAACCTACGTTTCTAGCATTTGTAGACTTAGAGAAAGCTTTTGACAAAGTTAACTGGAATACTCTCTTTCAAATTCTGAAGGTGGCAGGGGTAAAATACAGGGAGCGAAAGGCTATTTACAATTTGTACAGGAACCAGATGGCAGTTATAAGAGTCGAGGGGCATGAAAGGGAAGCAGTGGTTGGGAAGGGAGTGAGACAGGGTTGTAGCCTCTCCCCGATGTTATTCAATCTGTATATTGAGCAAGCAGTAAAGGAAATAAAAGAAAAATTCGGAGTAGGTATTAAAATTCATGGAGAAGAAGTAAAAACTTTGAGGTTCGCCGATGACATTGTAATTCTGTCAGAGACAGCAAAGGACTTGGAAGAGCAGTCGAACGGAATGGACAGTGTCTTGAAAGGAGGATATAAGATGAACATCAACAAAAGCAAAACGAGGATAATGGAATGTAGTCAAATTAAATCGGGTGATGCTGAGGGGATTAGATTAGGAAATGAGACACTTAAAGTATTAAAGGAGTTTTGCTATTTAGGGAGTAAAGTAACTGATGATGGTCGAAGTAGAGAGGATATAAAATGTAGACTGGCAATGGCAAGGAAATCGTTTCTGAAGAAGAGAAATTTGTTAACATCGAGTATAGATTTAAGTGTCAGGAAGTTGTTTCTGAAAGTATTTGTATGGAGTGTAGCCATGTATGGAAGTGAAACATGGACGATAACCAGTTTGGACAAGAAGAGAATAGAAGCTTTCGAAATGTGGTGCTACAGAAGAATGCTGAAGATAAGGTGGGTAGATCACGTAACTAATGAGGAGGTATTGAACAGAATTGGGGAGAAGAGAAGTTTGTGGCACAACTTGACTAGAAGAAGGGATCGGTTGGTAGAACATGTTTTGAGGCATCGAGGGATCACAAATTTAGCATTGGAGGGCAGTGTGGAGGGTAAAAATCGTAGAGGGAGACCAAGAGATCAATACACTAAGCAGATTCAGAAGGATGTAGGTTGCAGTAGGTACTGGGAGATGAAGAAGCTTGCACAGGATAGAGTAGCATGGAGAGCTGCATCAAACCAGTCTCAGGACTGAAGACCACAACAACAACAACGCAGCAATATGGCCGTGCAGTGCACAAGAAAGACAACGGCTCGCCAAGGGAGGAAGAGGTCCATTCGTTACAAAAACTTATGTTGGCGCGTTTCAAGGAAGTTCGGTACAATTTACAGGATGTGCATGATAGTGACCTACATCTACATCTACATCTACATTTATACTCCGCAAGCCACCCAACGGTGTGTGGCGGAGGGCACTTTACGTGCCACTGTCATTACCTCCCTTTCCTGTTCCAGTCGCGTATGGTTCGCGGGAAGAACGACTGTCTGAAAGCCTCCGTGCGCGCTCTAATCTCTCTAATTTTACATTCGTGATCTCCTCGGGAGGTATAAGTAGGGGGAAGACCTACTGTGTTATGCACATCAAACTGCATGTGACGTAAATCACAGTGATTTCAAGAGAAGCAGTGGACGGTGTACATAACTTCAAACAGTGCTACAGAATTGGAAGACGTAAGATAACGAAATTTCAAACAAAACGTCAACTTGACAATGCACAGAAAACTGCGGAATCGGCTTAAAAATTTGTAGATGAGATAAATAAACTTATCTCATCGTTCAGTAAGGAATTTGTTTTCATCCCCGACCAATCGAGATTTAAAGAGGAAAAGTATATGAAAGGAACCCCGGGAATCACAGTCACGAAGAGAGTTGTATCAAGATCAACTAACATCAATGTCTTAACCCTTTCGTATACAATTATGCCGACTGTTGATCTGGATGCTAAATTGGCTGGGAAATTACTTAATTTGGTGAGAGAAGTTGAAGGTGCTCTGCCCCCTCCGATTCTTTCTCGTGTGCGTAATCTTGCAAGGGCAGTAGAGAATATTTACGTCACAGCAAGCAAGAGTGGGAAAATGGACGTAAGATATGGTATGAGCACTGCTTTTGGCCAATAGCTGGTCAAAATAACCTGCTTTTGCTAGATTCCTGGTCTGGGTATAAAAATCATATTCCTTTAGAGCGAACTAATCCTCCTGAAAAGTGTCTGACATTGCAATTCATACCGACTGGAACCACTGCACAAATTCACCCTATGGATGTTTGTTTCTTCCGCACCTATAAAACATATTATTGCTCTCTCTGCAGCTATGCCTTAAAGGATAGCCAGTTTCACGATAAACTCCACGACAAACTGTTTCGCACTCAGTTGTTCTCATCATCCCATTACACCAATATGATTCTATATGCATTCTTTAAGAGCGCACACCTAGCTGAACGTCGTGCACGGTTTGTAACTCTCAAAAAGCTCGTTTTGAACAGTTCTTGAATGTCGACGATGACCATCTTGTGAAGTGTAATGCATATATCCAATAGAAGGTTATCTCTGCATGTCCCAGACACTCATTTTCTATCGCCCTCATGGTGCACATGGTGAGTCATTATCAACTAATATTTTGCCGTCAGAACTGTTAACACAACACTTTCAAATGAGCCTTACTAAAGATTGAGCTTTCGAATTCACACTCAACAAGTTCCTTGTGAGTAACGTTAGCAATAGGCTACAACCCCGTTTCACTCCGTTCTCAATTGGTGCTTCCCTTTCATGTGCCTCGACTCATATAACTGCAGTCTAGTTTTTATTAAAGTTGTAGACTATCTTCCGTCCCCTGTACTTTCTGCCTGCTATTATAACGTAATAACAACGTATTTTACAATCTCATGTGTTTGCTACCATATTTTAATACTGATTACGTTTACCTTATCAGTGAAACCACTGATTAACTGCTGATACTCATTAAACGTAAGCAAAATATGAGTAATTTGCTTTATTGAAACAATGTTGTAAATCAAATTGTTTACGTTCTTAATAACTGCAAATATATCTGTAAATAACTGATTTCTTACTGAGGGGATTATACACTGAAGTGACCAAAGTCATGGGATGCATCCTAATATCGTGCTGGACCTCCTTTTCCCCGGCACAGTGCAGTAACTTGCAAATCGTTGGAAGTCCCCTGCATAAATATTGAGCCATGCTGCCTCTATAGCTGTCTATAACTGAAAAAATTTGCCGGTGCAGGATTTTGTGCACGAACTGACCTCTCGATTACGTCCCACGAATATTCGATAGGTGATCAAATCATTCGCTCGAAATGTTCAGAATTGTCTTCAAACCTATCGCGAACAATTGTGGCCTGGTTACATCATGCACTGTCATCCACAAAAATTTCACCGTTGTTTGGCTGCTAATGGTCTCCAAGTATCCGAACATAATAATTTCGAGTCAATGATGGGTTCATTTCGACCAGAAAACTCAGTCCATTCCATGTAAACACAGCCCACACAATTATGGAGCCACCATCAACATGCAAAATGCCTTGTTGACAACTTGGGTTCATGCCTTCGTGTGGTATGCGCCACACTCGAATCCTGCCATCAGCGCTTACCAACTGAAATCGAAACTCAGCTGACAAGCCCACGGTGCCGGCCGGTGTGGCCGAGTGGTTCTAGGCGCGTCAGTTTGGAACCGCGCGGCCGCTACGGTCGCAGGTTCGAATCCTACCTCGGGCTTGGATGTGTGTGATGTCCCTAGGTTAGTTAGGTTTAAGTAGTTCTAGGTTCTAGGGGACTGATGACTTCAGATGTTAAGCCCCATAGTGCTCAGAGCCATTTGAGCCATTTCTTATTCCAAACTGCTATTATTTTGAAACTGAACAGTAACAGAAAAAGTCACAGTTTAAAGATAAGTTAAGTTTTACTTGTTTACGTTAATGGTCGTTTTGCTCAAATTCGTGATTAATTGATTACTAAGGTATTGCAGGATTAGCGTAAAACAGTCAAATTTACAATTTTGAATATATTATTTTAGAGGTCGGGCAACCGCAGCCAAAATTCCTCGTGGTGAAAAAATATCTTCCGCAATGGCTGTTAAAATGCTTTTATTTAAAAGTCACTTCCAGATTCGCATCAATAGAGATGTATCTTGAGGTGACAGCTTTACCTGAAGATGCATCTCTACTGATGCAAAAGCGATAGAGACTTTTAAATCAAGGAAATTTACAATTGCTCACATTTCTCTCTGGATAAGGTCAGCAATGTTGATTACAAACGTGGTCAAAATTGTGCTTGCTTGACTTATTTTTACGTAAGTCAAGTAGTGAAACGTCATGACAGCTTCAGCCAACGAATTTGAGTAAAGATACAAAGACAGTTCTCAATTTTGTCCCTTCAGGAGTAGTGACAACTGAGTTCTTTAGCACATAGTATGTTTTCAGTTGGAAAAGTCACAAGGTAAGGTTGTACTGCTTCTCTTCGCCATATTGATCACAACTGCTGTGGCTTAACGGATGTCTCGAAGTCATTTGAAGTAATGTCAAGGAATGCATTGTGTGCATAAAGTATTTTAGAGAATGACTCAACGTAGCATCTTCTAAACGCCTCGGAACAAATTATTTCTTTTTATGGTAATTCAGTCACGTTCAGGTCACAGTTAACAGTAGTAAGGCAGTGACAGCTCTGGCACAGTCTGCGGTATTTCCAGATTCCCCCCCCCCCCCCCCCCATGACATCATCAATGATAGCATGTACTGTTGCCAAATTTTCCCTCTCTGATATAAGAAATTGCCCTATGCACAAAACGGCGAGAAATTCAAAAAATGGTGGGAAATTAAAAAAAAGTGGAAATTCAAAATAGCCGAAATGTGCCACAGTTTTTTCCGCCACTCCTATGACGTCAGTGTAGAAGTAGGGCTGTTATTCTAAATATGGGTTTGTGGAAAATTCAAAAATATAAGATAGGGCGTTGTCGTATTGGTGTGAAATTAAAAAATTCACTATGGTGATCCAAGATGCCAGACCGGAGATACTGATGCATATGTTGGAATTGCTTACCGTTTTTAAAATGTCTATCGAGTATCTCATCAGTCAAGAAGCCTAAATAATTACAGTAAGTATTCATCTGTCTATAATTGTTTTTATGTTTTTGTAGCAAGTTATACTTAGGGTTTTTCTGTTACTACCACGGCGCTAGTTAGCAGCAACAGGTAACAGATTTTAAATATCTATGCATAGTCCTATCTCGCTGCATTTGTGTCTTGACAATGTTGACGATTGTAACATTCGAAATACTCCACTAATGGTTCGTGCATTCGGGGTCCTCCTAGTTGGATAACGTACGCGATATTCGTTAACTGCAGCCGTAGCATTACCATCACATTTGCCATAAATACATGCCATATTGGAGTATTCCTCTGTCGTAAATTTGAAGGGCATCCCTATTTCATAAATAATCTACAAACTACAACATTTACTATGTGGTTTCACTTAAATGCACTGTTGTTGTTATGTTATTTCACTGAACAATGCAGAAAACAAACTGGTCTCAAGGTTAGGAAACGACGGAGGGAATTCAGTAACGGTTACCAACAATGACATAAACGTTTCTACATTCTTAATGGAAAGTAAACAAATTTACTTGTATAGTAATCTTTGCTTCTCTGAATGTTCTAGCAAACTACTGCAGATACACGTCTGGGATATGTTTTATTTGATTCACCAGGCCAATAGCAACAAAATAAATGGAAATCGTGCTTTACTGTATGTAACCTCATACTGTTTTGCGATAGTTTCATATTAGCGAAGTTGCTAAATTTAAGGCGAAATCTTTTATTAGCCATAGCGTCGTAACTAAACATTTGCGGACCTATGTTTATATCAACTTTTTTCTTTAGTTTAACTTGTAGAATAACATGTTAAAATATTTGCATATCTTCGTGACTCACTCTGCATTTACAGCGATCGGTAAATAGTTCACCCACTTGTCAGAGAAACATCACAGCATAAGGATTTCAAGACGTATATACCAGTACTCCCCACTGTGAGAATTTGTAACTATTAAGGGTTGGATTGGGTTGTTTTGGGGGAGCATACCAGACGGCGAGGTCGTCTGTCTCATCGGATTAGGAAAGGACGGGGAAGGAAGTCGGCCGTGCCCTTTCGAAGGAACCATCCCGGCATTTGCCTGGAGCGATTTAGGGAAATCACGGAAAACCTAAATAGGATGGCCGGACACGGGATTGAACCGTCGTCCTCCCGAATGCGGGTCCAGTGTGCTAGCCACTGCGCCACCTTGCTCGGTTGATAATGATCACTAGGGGGAAAAACAAATATTCTTAACTAAGAATGTGTTTTTCCTTGTAAGTGAGGTGAGGTCATTTTAGCGACAGCCACCTGATGTGGAAATAATTACGTCCAATCGAGTTTGAACACCAATGGGTGTAAGCATTTCAGTTTCGGTATGATATCTGTTATGGAGTACTATCCAGTGATAGTATATGAAAATCCTCGATTTAGTGACGTCAAACTAACATTATCCATGGATAAATGGCGTCGACTGTGCTACGCGTCAGTGCAAATTTCAGCCTTGTTCCACGGAAACATTTACTCTTCGTCGGTGATATTGATTGAACGTACAATCTTTGAAGGAGACTTCCCTCCAACAATTGAAATATTTAATAACAGAGCGCGCATACATCTACAGCAGCAGACTTTTAAGAGTTTAATGAAAGCCAGCTAAGCAACCATGCAACACAGCACGAGATAGAGTGTAGATAAAGGTGACAGTCATACATCGACCGATCTTATAAGACATTATGGAGTAATCTGATGAAGGTAGCTCACCAAACTCTCCACCGACTGGAAGAAAACACAGATCAACTCTATGGTGCATACTACGCATAGATGGAGGTGGAGGCATATGATTCAAAGTTACCAGATGTGACCACAGAACTATGATCTTATTTAAGTTTGTTTATATACCCGGCCATATGTAAGAGTTTATACAGTTTAGGAGCAATATGTGTGTTATGGATTCTTGATTTCGTGTCAGAGAGGTCACACTTCTTAGTAATTGATGGAAAGTCATCGAGTAAAACAAAAGTGATTTCAGGCATTCAACAAGGTACCGTTACAGACCCTCTGCTGTTCCTTATCTATATGAACGATTTAGGGACAGTGCCTTTGTTATTAAGACGTACGACGCAATGTTCCTTCGAACATGCATGCATATCCAAAGGAACAAGTACTGGAGCGACAACAACATTCAAACAATCCAGGAAACGTATTCGCGGTTGCGAATGTGTACACCATCGGCTTTATATTGGCATGCCAATAACGAAAATTTGTGCCGAACCGGGTCTTGAACCCGGTTTTGCCGCATTACGCAAACTGTCGCCGTAACTTCTCCGACAATCCAGGAAACGTATTCGCAATTGCGAATGTGTATCACCATCGGCTTTATATTGGCATGCCAATAACGAAAATTTGTGCCGAACCGGTTCTTGAACCTGGTTTTGCCGCATTACGCAAGCTGTCGCCGTAACTTCTCCGGCTAAATCACGGCCGGAGACAAACTTCCATATGTCGTCGTCCATATGTCACAACCTGCACTTGCAAGCTATGTATATTCCCGTCTACGAAGGACATATTTATTGAGAGACGAGGGCCAGGTATTGGCAAATAAACACGAAATGCCTGTGTTAAGAAGTATGTTACAATGTTCCTTCAGACATGCGTGCATGGAAGTTTCGATCTGGCTGTGAATCGTGTACGGATAGCCGAAGCGATAAGCTCCCCCTCGATCGCCGAGCGGTAAAGTTATTAGTTTATCGCCTCACCGCACCGTCGCGGGCGTTTCGACAGCTTTCCTCAGTCTTGTTCGTGTCTTCGTGTGTGTCACGTCCTTGTTTGGTCCGTAGCGTTAGTGTTTCTGTGTGTGCTTTAGCAGCGGCGTAGTCCGCTCACAATGCCCGCCATGGGTACGAAGTACGTTCCAGGAAAAGGTACAGTCAGCTTTAGTTTCGATAAATCCACGCGTTCCTTGCGGCCTGGATCTCTGGAGATTCATGATTGGGTCACTGGTACGATTCATGTTAACATCAGATCAGTTCCATACTGCCCATTTTAATTCTGATAACTATGTCTTTTTGTAAAGTTTTTGGATCCAATATAACCAAATAGGTTGCTTTTGTCATGGTTCTCAAGCTCCCTTTATGCATCGTGATGATTCCCTAAGTATGGTGCTTTTTGCTAACGCGGAAATAGGTTATATCAATCCACCATCGAAGATTGCGGACCTTGTGGGATCAGTTAAGGACAATCTGTTACTACGAAAGGCCGGAATTTACAAGATACCGTGCCAATGTGGTATGGCTTACATAGGTCAAACCACACGCACCGTGAAAGAACGCTGCATTGAACATCAACGTTACACCCGCCTTTTGCAGCCAAGCAAGTCCGCTATTGCTGAACATTGTATTTCTACTGCACATTCAATGGAGTATGAGAAAACAATGATTTTGTCCACAGCAACGTCTTTCTGGGACTCCATTATTAAAGAATCCGTAGAAATACGACTGGTGGAAAATCTGTTAAACCGTGACAGCGGCTACCAGCTGGACAGTGCATGGAATCCCATCATCTCCACGATTTGCTCAAATCGATGACGACAGAGTGCGTCGACGGCCGTGGCAAACAGCAACGCAGAGGGCGACTGAGTTCCGCTATTCCACCAGCGAGGGCGCTGCCGGCGGGCAGTGTCGTTCAACTATCAAGTTTTCGACGCATGTGCAGAATAGTTACAGTACGCTATATATTGCGGAACGGAGGACGTTTTCGCCGACCTGTGGAAGACTTCCTGTGTCCTGCTGTTCCCTAAACCTAACAAACCCCTCTCTGATACCTCTTCCTATCGTCCAATCTGCCTCACCTCCGTGTTCAGTTTGGTCTTCGAGGCCATCCTGTCTCGCCGTATTCACTGCCACCTTAAGCAGCACCGCCTCCTTCCTCTTACCCAATGTGTCTTCCGGCCTTCCTTCTCCGCCGACGACCAGCTCCTTAACCTTGCCAATCTTCTTTCCCTCCAACTTAACTCCCGTCGCTCCGCTATCTTTGTTTCCTTGATCTCCAGAACGTCTATGACCGTGTCTGGCATCCCGGGCTCCTCTTCAAACTTCAGACCTATACTCTCCCCATCAACTTCGTCCGTATCGTTGCTTCCTTCCTCTCCCATCGTCCCTCCTATGTGACTATCCATAATTCCAACTCCCATACTTTCTACCCCTCTGCCGGCATGCCCCAAGGTTCTGTCCTTTCCCCTCTCCTCTATCTCCTGTACACTGCTGATATGGCCAAACCTCCCCCTCCTGTTCATCTTCTCCAGTTCGCTGATGACACCGCCTTCCTAGCCCTTTATCCTACCCTTTAACGGTCCCAACGTACCCTCCAAACCCACCTTGACCAATTCACCACTTGGTGCAATCAGTGGTTCCTCCGTGTTAATCCCACCAAGACCCAGGCGATCATCGTAGGCCACACCACCCGCTCCTTCCGCTTCCATGATTTCTACCTCACCATTTATGGCCGTCCTATCCACCTCACTCCTACCCTCAAATACTTTGGCCTCACACTCGACCGCCACCTCACCTGGACTCCCCATCTCCTTACCATCTAAAACAAAGCTCACAACCGCCTCCGCCTCCTGAAACTCCTGTCCGGCCAGACGTGGGGTCTGCATCCTTCCACCATCCTTCACACCTACAAATCCTTGATCCGCCCCATCCTCTGTCATGCCAGCATCGCTTGGATTTCCACCCCCCCCCCCGGTTCTATAAAGCCCTCCAAATCCTCGAACGCCATGCGCTCCACCTCGCCTTCCGCATCCGCCTTCCGTCCCCCACGCACATCCTCTGCGACCTCATCCCCTTCCCCCACCTTCTCCTTTTCCTTGAGCACATCCACACACTATATATTGTCCACCGCCTTGATCCCCCTCACCCCCTGGTTTCTCCCATCCTCTCCACCCCAACAAGTTGCCGCGGCTTTACCTCCTTTCCCAACACAACTTCCACTGTCTATCCCTCCCGGATGATGAGCTTCGCCCTGACATGTACCCTTCCTACCAACTCTAACCCCATCTTCCTGCCTCCTCCTCAGGGCTCCCTCTCCTGCCCCTCCCTCCTCCTGAGCGGCTTCCCCCTCCTACTCCCCCTCCATCTCTTGAGCCTCCTTTCAGTGTCTCTGCGCTCCCTCCTGCCCTGTCTTCCCTCTTCCTCTCCCGCCACACATGTCTCCTGCCTCTTCGTGAACCCACTGATGCCCCTCCTCTCTTCATCCCGCCGCTCCCCCAGCTGCCCCATGCTCTCCCCTCCTTTTCCATCCTCTCTGACCTTATCCCTCGGCAGGTCCCACCTGGAAGTTTTATTCTTTGTCGTGTGTGCTCCAAGTGGGTTTTAAGTGTGTTGTTCCAGAGTGTTTTTACTACTGTGGCCGACTTTTAACCTGTGCCTGTGCATTCAGTGTCTTCTCTGTGTTTTAAGAATCGCCAACTGTGTTTTTTTTTAACTTTCTGGTGACTTTTTTATCTGTCCCCCACGAACGTCTCCATGTCAGTGTATATATTACCTCCATTTTCTCCCCTTACTCTGTTTTATGTTCCCCTTTTTTATCTCCTTATGTATGTATCATTTTATTCTTGTTTTAGTTGTAGTGTCACTCGGCTGAAGAGCGGCGGATTGTGCCGCTGACACCCCTCCCCTGCCCATATGGGGCAGGGGAATGAAATCACAAAAAAATGGCTCTGAGCACTATGGGACTCAACTTCTGAGGTCATTAGTCCCCTAGAACTTAGAACTAGTTAAACCTAACTAACCTAAGGACATCACAAACATCCATGCCCGAGGCAGGATTCGAACCTGCGACCGTAGCGGTCTTGCGGTTCCAGACTGCAGCGCCTTTAACCGCACGGCCACTTCGGCCGGCAATGAAATAACAATTAAAAAAAAAAAAAAAAAAAAAAAGACGTTTTCGCCAGTCTGCGACGGCTCACCTGAAGATGACTGGCAGGTGCCCAGTTGAAATATTGTGCGAAGTATTGAACGACGACCGGCTGCAAGCCCAAAATTTGTTTGAACAGGTTATATCAATGTCTGAGTGTTCAGTCTCCCGCCAGAAGTTGACGACAGTTTACTCAGTGAGGTGTTGCTCCCTTATGGTGATGTGAGGGGTATGCTATGTGAACGTTGATCCACTCAACACCGATTAGAGGAATCTGATCAGTGGAAATTGCAGTTAATCGTAACATTCCTTTCCATCCACAGGCATGTTCAAATGGTTCAAATGGCTCTGAGCACTATGGGACTTAACTTCTGAGGTCATCAGTCCCCTAGAGCTTAGAACTACTTAAACCTAACTAACCTAAGGACATCACACACATCCGTGCCCGAGGCAGGATTCGAACCTGCGACCGTAGCGGTCATGCGGTTCCAGACTGTAGCGCCTAGAACCGCTCGGCCAATCCGGCCGGCTACAGGCATGTGGTTACTGTATTGAGATCACGTATAGTGGGCAAGTGAAGACATGCTTTCTGTGCAATGAAAGTGGCCACCTTAGATGTAACTGCCCGCGGTGGGTATTTCTATTGAAGTCCTCATTTGAACAGCGTAGAGATGTTATTACGTTAGCTGGTATCGTTTCCAAAGCTCACGAGGTTTGTTCTACTTCTTCCCCGAGTGCAATGGAACAATAGAAGGAAGAGCTGTTTACTGCTTTTACACTCGCAGCACGGTCCTGAAATTGTCCGCAGTGCAACATAAGAGACGTCGTACGCATCATGGTGGGGAGTTGGATACGTCTACTCCTCAGCCAACCCTCTCTGAACGAACTTTGTCGGTTGATGCATCGTTTAGTGCTGAGTCTTGCGTTCCCGATGGGCTTGAAAGTGCGAAAACAGTTACGGAAGTCTTTAGTGTGACTCTTACAAGGAGAGGCCATGACGTTGGAATCAAGGATTTGCTTCAAACTTTGTACACTTTTAGTAAGTCATTAAAACAACTTAGTGTGAAAGTAGTAAGTGCACTACTCTGGCAATTCCGAGAAAATCGCAAGAGGTTTTACGCATCTATTACGTAAATTATGTGTCTATGCAAAGATGCTGGCCATATGGATTCATTGCGGTCACGTGGTTAGCTTTCGCGCAAGGCGAGATAGTCGTGGACGAGGCGATGGCTCGAATCCCGCTAACACTAGTTTTTTAATCTATGTTTTTTTCATCACTTGTCGCATTATTTAATTCATATAACATTTGAGAGGTAATACAATGGAAAAAAACCACGTGCATTTTCATGAAGTTGTAGTGAATTTCATGTGTTATTTGACTATTTGTTATTTGTAATTAAATTTCCAAGGACGAGGTATAGGCTTGGAGAGCCTAAGTCAAACCTCGATAAATAATGATGCGAATGACGTTATTCGCAGTCAGTGATATAGCAAGTCACAGTGCGTCAGACAAAAAGAGTGATGTAGCATTATTTGTCGGATGTGCTGCCGGCCGTTGTGGCCAAGCGGTTCTAGGCGCTTCAGTTTGGAACCGCGTGACCGCTACGGTCGCAGATTTGAATCCTGTCTTGGGCATGGATGTGTGTGATGTCCTTAGGTTAGTCAGGTTTAAGTAGTTCTAAGTTCTAGGGGACTGATGACCTCAGATGTTAAGTCCCATAGTGCTCAGAGCCATTTGAACCATTTTTTTTCGGATGTGCTCTCGACATCACACGTAGCAGGATGTTATTTGTCATACAGACACGGGAAATACACGTATTTTTTCATTATGTTACTTCTCAAATGTCAGATAAATTAAATAATGAGGCCAGTGATGAAAGTCTGGTCCCTTCAACCCCCAAAAACCAACCAACAAGTGATGAAAAAAATATAGATTAAAAATAAGTAGTGGGGGGGATTCGATCCGTCGCCTCGTGCACGAACAGCTTCCCTTGCGCGAACGCTAATCACATGATCACAATGAATTCTTACGGCCGACACCTTTGCACAGATACATGATTGGCATAATAGACGAGTAAAACTTCTCTTGCGATTTTCTCCGTATTGCCAGAGTATTGTATTGTATTGAACTTGGGATCTATAAACGGCGGAGAGACTTCGTTCCCGCCGTAGCCCTCAGTGGTTCACAACCCCACAACAGGCTATAGCAGTCCTCCTACACCACCGCCGACCCACACCGAACCCAGGGTTATTGTGCGGTTCCGCCCCCAGTGGACTTTCATTACAAGACTGTGGCTAGGGTGGAGAATAGCTGGCTGTCTGCGTTGTTGGGGAAAGCAGTTGGTGATCGTCGAAGTTGTTTGCCTGATTTGCTATTATGACCCTAGTAGCAGAACGTCGTGATATCATATAGGCGGCCGCTGCTACTTCTGTTCCTTATGCTGCTGCATATTTGGATTTTGACAAGACGTTCAACTGGGTCAGCCTTGGCATCCTGTTGCAGGTACAGGAAGCCGCTGGGTCCACAACTGACGCCCGCAGGGTCTTGTATATTCTGTTTACGGGTGTCCAAGTTTCGCTGGCTGTCAGTGGCCAACAGATACCTCCTGTTACCATTCGTAGGGGTTTTCCTCAGGGAAGTCATTGTTTTTTCTGTCACTTGAGCCCCTTCTTGGAAGACTCGTCGCTCAGTTACAAGGATGGTCACTCTTGGACGAGACGATCTCGGTGTATGCGTACGCGCGTGATGCGGTGGTGTTACTCCTTTCTGTAGCTGTTATTCCGTTGCTCAAGGATGCCATTTTGGTGTCTGGTGCTCGCATCAACGAAGGCAAATGCCGATAGATGAAATTACGTGGCTTTGATGGTGCTGTCATTTCGCGGGGGACGGCGGTCGGTAGCCGTAAATCTTTGGGGGTCAGTTGACCGTCTTACACTCCAAATGACTATACTTAATTGGAATTCTGTTACGGAGAAGATACAAGGAACATTCCTGAAACATGAACGGCGTTCCCTTAACCTGTTTCAAGATGTTCGGCTTCTGCATACCTACGTCTTGGAGGAGGAGGAGATTAGTGTTTAACGTCCCGTCGACAAAGAATTCAATAGAGACGGAGCATAAGGTCGGATTGGGGAAGGATGGAGAAGGAAATCGACCGTGCCCTTTCAAAGGAACCATCCAGGCATTTACCTGAAGCGATTTAGGGAAATCACGAAAAACCTAAATCAGGGTGGCCGGATACGTGTTTGAACCGTCGTCCTACGTATTGTGAAAAGCATATTAAATCGCTCAGATTTTTCCCCTTACCACGATGATGGCTAGGAAACTAAAACAGCTGTCTAGTCGTTTTTTATGGAAGTATCTTCGATTACGATAGATGTGGTTGCGGAGTTTTGGATCTTTCCGACATTCAAAGGACAGTGTGTGTGTTATTTGTTCGGTGCACCGTGCTGACTATCACTTCCGCAGTTCACACAGTCACGTTGCGGATATTTTACTGTCTTTGGCCGCGCAGTCTTGATACGCATGTCGATGTTGGTCGAGTGAACTTCCAGTTAAACATTTTATATTTCTGTCAGTTGTTTGGGTACTGATATTCTACACAGGCAGCATCTCACTACCATATTTTTGTTAATGCGCAAGAGAGGGATTGATTGTAAGGCGCCAGTCGAACGGACATCACAACAGACTTCTTGGAAGACGGTGGTTTCATCTGAGCCTTCATGTTTTACGTCTTGGTATCACGTGGTACAGAATCTGTGCTCCACCAATGAGCGCTTGTTTTGTACTGGACTTAGTGTCACGGATCAGTGTAGTCGCTGCCCCGCCAGAGTCACGGTGCAACATAGACTTACCTCTCATGGTCACGAAGCGAACTGGCACTAGCTTAAAAAGCAGTTAGCGTTTCTAATTCGATCCTTTGAGACTGCCTTTTCCGCCCATATCCTATTGAGTCCAGACTCCTCCTACTCTCCGAGGGCGAAGACAAATACCATTGAGTGGTTGCTAGGCCACTATGTTCATTACATTGTAGATGGAGGGGGCGATAGGGACCCATTTGCCTTCACCAATGTATGGCCACTGCATACTGGAAGTGTTTGCCCTTCCACGGTATCGCAACGTATTCGCCAAGATGTTGAACCTTGTATTTCGCTGTCAAGGTATCGGTTGAGTTAACTAATCCTTGTGCAGTTCTCGTCATGGTCCCATTCAGGAGTATTGTTACGCAGTTAATTTCATTTTTGTGGCCCTGTTTGTCTTAGTTTTCTTTTTTAGTTAGTAAAAAGAAAATAACTACTAGAAAATAATTTGTTTTCTTTTTTAAGTGGCGGAAGCCATGTAGGATGGGCTCCGATTCTGTTTGTGCAGCAAGCTGTAAGGACTCAAAAAATTAAAATAGAATTAAAAATTAAAAAATTAAAATTAAATTAAAAAAATTTAAAAAAGGCCAGTCCATGTGAGGGACCAGCACAGTGACAGGAGGGGAGAAGCTTCGTGGCCAGGCCTCGGGATTCGACCCCTGCACACCTTGTCTTCACCCATCCTGAAGCTGACTGTGACCGTTCTTCCCTGTCGTACAAGCAGTTTCTGAATCGTAAACAAAGTAAGGAAGAACACAAAAAAGCAATAAAACGCGTGCGTGGAATCCAAAACAAGCCGTTAAGGCTACTACCCCGTAGGGTTCGAGTCCCAGTCTAGCATAAATTTTCATTTTCGTCATTCCAATACAGAGCCGATGATGGTCCATAAATGCAATTGTGAATACATTTCCTGTATCTTCTGTCGTTACCCTAAATCACTTAAGGCACTTGTTCCTTTGAAAAGAACTCGGCCTGGTTCTCTCTCTATCATTCGCCAGTCCAAACTTGTGTTCTGACTCTAATGATCTCGTCGTCGGCCATACGTTCGACCCCAATCTTCCTATCTTAAAAGATAACTTGACAAAACGCACCGCTCTTCTCTGGATCTTCTCTACTTCTTTAATCTCACCGGTAACGCGCCGAAACAGCAATTCTCAAGAGCGATAGAACGGAGGTTTATCTAATTATCGCTTTCACGATTGTGTTACATTTCTTTTGGGATCTTTAGATTAGTCTCTGTTTGGCATCTGTCTTCCCTACTACTAGTTTTATGCGGTAGTTCCACTTTCAATCGATTCGGACGTACAGTCTTAGATACTGAACTATCGTTATCGCCTCTGGTGATTGTTCCCAGCCATTTAATTGAACAATAATTGGTTTTCCGTCCATTTATGCACAATACTTGCGTCGAATGTTACCTGCCTGTCTCTGCATCAAATGTCGACCCTCTGTCGCTTTTTTTGCTCTACATTAAAATTTTCATCTTCGTGGAGCGTCCGATTTTATTTCCCAGACCACTTATGCTCTGCAGGGGGTAACAAAAAGGAATAGCCAGTCTTAAAGAAAATATTTCTCAATTGTAGAGGAAGAATACGGGTCCGAAAACGCTTTATTTCCATTTTAGAGCTCATTTTCTGCAACTCTTCAACACATTCACGAACCTTCATCCCTGAACAGCACGCTTGCACTGAAGTCTGGCTTGATCTGTTATTGACTGTATAACACTAACCTGCCGTGACACAAGCTAATGTTACACTCAAAAAGGATTTTGAGTTTAGACCGCTCGTGTCTCTAATGGATGAAGGTATGGGACTATGATTTTGAATATGGTGCAATTAAAAGAAAAACTAAACAGACTTTAAACTTTGGGGGTTAATGAAAGTAGAAAAATTCATATACAAATGAAAAAATGAACGGTCGCCAGCCCAATTAGGCACCTGAATTTGGAAATATATGTTTAAGAAAATTAAATGTTAGTTATTGGAATTAATTTCAATAATATTTCCCTTTGCATAGGACACAGAATACAAGCGGATACAGGGCACTCTGAGCTGTGGGTGGTAGCAATTACCTATAATGCACAAACTAGTTGTCATAGAAAGCAAAAAAAAAAAACAGTTACACTCAAGATCATTACTTGAACCAGTACTGAAATGTTAACGCGAGAAGTGCAGAATTAAAGATGGACCAGAGGGGCCTCTGTCTTAACTGGCATGTAAAAACCACAAAAAATAAAGATAAATGATACCACAATTACACCGTTCATAGCCGGTCGGTGTGGCCGAGCAGTTCTAGGCGCTTCAGTCTGGAAACGCGCGACCGCTACGGTCGCAGGTTCGAATCCTGCCTCGGGCATGGATGTGTGTGATGTCCTTAGGTTAGTTAGGTTTAAGTAGTTCTAAGTTCTAGGGGACTGATGACCTCAGATGTTAAGTCCCATAGTGCTCAGAGCCATTTGAACGATTTGAACCACTGTTCATATCCCTCTGCTTATATTTGTTTTCCTTAGCAGCAATAATATTCCATTTGTATATCTTATATGAGAAGAATATGGTGGGGATCCATAAACTGATATAGTAGCACTCGTCAAACTCTATGATTATTTCAGTAGCAAAATTTAATTTAAACAAAGTCACTTCTTAGCTTCATTTGGGATAGTTTAAATTTTTCATTTCAATGCAAATTATTCAACACTGAGCTCAATTAACTTAAAAAAATCATTCATGATAGTAATCAACGCTAAATTATGTTTCAAACGAGTTTAACTTATTTGCCTTTTTCATCGCCTGTGAATCAGGCATTGTGGACAGTAAGACATACACAATCAGGTACAGTACTTTTACAAAACGAGACTTTGCATAATTCTAACTAACTTCAATTTTTTTGATCCTTGCACATTTGACAAACATAAATAAATCACTAGTTCATTTGAAACTGGATACTCGGTTTTTATAAACATTTAGAAGGGGACCCTGCATAGGTTCATGATCAGGATAGAAGATACGGTTCCAAGCACAGATTTAAAGCATTTGGATTATTATTAAAATCACTCACACAAATTAACTGGTCCATACTGTGATACATATCTGTGTGCATGAAGTTGGTGGAGCAGTGGTGAAGTTGTGGTGGCAAGCGAAGTGGCGGCCAACTGTACTCACGGCTCTTGATGTTTGAATGCTCTATAAAATTTCTTCTTGGCGACGGTTATTCAACTTATTAGAGCCATTCCTTATTGCCGCAATGGCTAGCCACTGACTGTGTATCGTTCACACCAAAGAGGCGCCCAGTTCGACCGCCAAAACTACCTTTTGCATCGCATCACGGCACTTCCGTTGAGGAGGGACTTCACTACATCTTTTACATTTTACAAGTGCCCTAAGCATGAACCAGTTTCCAATACACATTGTTTATCTTATAACTTACACATATTATAAAATTTCATTATTTTAAACAATCATTTATCTTTTTCCATACATACATTATAAACTTTAAATTTCCTGTCACAAATCAATGACCGTAACTAACAAAGAATCAACACTTCATAATTACAAATTTACGTAATATAAATCTGCTTCTAATCGATATAAGTGTTACAAATGGACCAATCACAGTAGTGTACCCTTGCTAGGACATCAGCGGCTGATAATGCCTGCACACACTTTAAATTGTATAGATACAGCAGGTTCTCATGTAGCTTTCTCCAGACAGATACGTGGTCAATATTATTTGTTGTACCTAGTTGTCTTACGCTGACACTAGGGTTTTCGTCAACTGCATGAAGAAGTTGCGTCTACAGACGACGTGTCCTCTTCCTCCTAGACCTTGCGAGTAGTAGGCTTAAACGTCACATTCCCTCTAAGACGACGATCAAGTGCTTCAAACTTCCTTGCGTCAGGATACCGTCGTTCTACAAATCCCTGGCGACACAAACGTTGAGCGCCGCAGCCATTAGGGTCTGTTAATCCGCACAGGCAATGGGCATCTCACAACTCAGATTATACTCCTTTTGCATCTTACCGAAAAATGTGTGTGTGTGAATTTCTAAGGGACCAAACTGCTGAGGTCATCGGTCCTTAGACTTACACACTCCTTAAACTAACGTATGCTAAGAACAACACACACACCCATGCCCGAGGGAGGGCTCGAACCTCCAACGGGAGGGGCCGCGCTGTCAGTGACATGGCGCCTCTAACCGCGCGGCCACTCCACGCGGCAGTACCGAAAACCAGATCTATGATTAACGTTAAACATTTGATGCTACGTATTTTATGCTAGTAGAGCAATGAATTTAGTAGCATGTCACACAAGCACTCAAATGATTCACATGTCGACATTATCTTCGGTCCATTAGAACAACATACGCAAGAGGTGAACCTAAGAATTACTATTCATTCTAACCAAACTTAAACCAACAGGTTATTTTGAACGTTTCATGTAATGCTGGTACGTTCTACTTCTGCGTGTTTTCCGTGATTAATGTGATGATGGAGAGAAGCAGAAAATGAAATCTAACATGGAAACAAAGCGTTTCTGGATCCATGGCCATATAACAAATTTTATTTCTCTATGTGTCAGGAATGCTTCCTGAAAGTTGGACCACATATTTTTGTTAAACCCTGTATATCTCATGAACACTGTCGACACTACAACACTTTCTTGGGGTGCTTACGACGTTACTCATCTCGTTCGGAACGATGTTGTGTGTTCTATCCGCTAACAAGTCCTGTATGCAACTGCTCATCCCCTTTTGTTTACTAGATGAAGGTGCGGAATTCTATGGAATATCTTTCGGAAATCGATGAATGTGGCGTCTAGCTGACTGTCGCTATTGATTGCCTTGCTGTGTCTCATGAACGAACACAAGTTCTCAGTTTCATAGGAACGGCATTGTTAATCTTACCGTTTAGAGGTTCTCTAAAAGTCCTTGGTTGACGCAGACTGTGCGATATGAAAAGTCTAGTAGCTAGCTAGCAATAAACGGGAGAAGTCAACTGGAAAATATGATGGAGGAGTCCTATGATAGAGGCTGTGAACAGAGCGGTGGCGCGTCGCCGTGTCGGAACTTGGACTCGTCAAACCGGCAGATGTTTTTCCAGTCGGAGCTGGCCATTGTCTGCGTCTGCAGCCACATTTTCTTGTTATCCTCAGTCACAAACCAAACCTGAATTGAAAGGCTACTGTTTTTAGTTAACAAACTGCAGCGTTCCTTAAATAGTACCCACGATAAACCTCTTGGGAATCGGACTTACGTATTCTAACTTCTTCTATCAGCCTAAGAGCCACTGGCATGCCACATGCCGTAGTTCGTT
This sequence comes from Schistocerca americana, assembly GCF_021461395.2. NCBI lineage: Eukaryota > Metazoa > Arthropoda > Insecta > Orthoptera > Acrididae > Schistocerca > Schistocerca americana. The sequence continues at coordinate 464,738,385 of NC_060130.1, forward strand.
GCCATGAGTAATATACTACTCATATGGCATAAGTTCCATGTGCTTGAGTCTAGTTCGTCTCTTACAGACTCGCGTTCTGTTTCAATAAGCTTCAGTTCATTACTAGCGAACTTTTGTAGTGGCATTTTAGAGCGCAGTTACATTTCGACCTCGAACTGAGATCTTACATTGTGATAAGTTTCAACAAAGTGATCAACTCGGTGCTGGTAGACGAGTAGTTTACTGTAATTGTTTCCGCCGGAAAATATCAGGTACGAGTTCTAATACAAAATAAACGACATTGTTGCTAAAAATCTGTGTACTTACAAAATATATTCAATTACTGTTGGCCACTGTGGAGGGAAGGTCTGTTTGTGTTTACACATGTCTGGGCAGCAGCTACGTCGTTTTCGCCTGTGGCCGAGCGCGGGATCACATCTGAAGTTACCTACTCATCGTCACAGTTAAAGGTCGAAGAACAATCGCACGCTAACCCAAAACAACAAATAATTTGTTTACTTATTCGAAGAGCCTCGTTACGAATGCGTTATGTACAGAAAGGGAGCGTCGGCCTACTTACGATGAATGGAAGCCGGAAGCAAATTACATCCGACATTGATGCGGATTTACCGGAATATGCCTGACCAAAGACGTTAATATCCCTCGCTAGCTAACGCTCAAACTGAGGATCACTTCTGCAAAGCTTCGTGAATAATAATAAGGCCACGTAGTAATTGAGATTTTATGTGCAAGATCGATCTTCGTCAGCTGTTCTCCATCTTCATAAACCACCACACAGTGTGTGATGGAGGGCATATAGTGTACAAGAGTCCTCTTTTCGCCGGCCGGAGTGGCCGTGCGGTTCTGGGCGCTACAGTCTGGAGCCGAGCGACCGCTACGGTCGCAGGTTCGAGTCCTGCCCCGGGCATGGATGAGTGTGATGTCCTTAGGTTAGTAAGGTTTAATTAGTTCTAAGTTCTAGGCGACTGATGACCTCAGAAGTTAAGTCGCATAGCGCTCAGAGCCATTTAGTCCTCTTTTCTATTCCAGTCGCAAATTCTCCACGGAAAGAAAGATTGTCGACATTCCTTTCTATTAGCCCTTCTCTTTCTACTTTTACTGACGTGCTCTTTACGTGAGACGTATGTTTCAGAGAGTAACATTGCTTGACAAATCTTTTTTTTTTCACTCTCTTCCGTTAATGCAACCTGGTAAGGATTTTACAATATGAGTGAGCATGGCACCCGCCTACCCTCCGGACTCCGGATAGGTTTATGCAGTCGTTCCATCTAAAATCCCTTCAAATACACTAGCTACTTGACAGCTGCGACCGATCACTGATAGCGTAGTCAACCAGAAGCGGATCGTTTCTTCTATTTCCTTTAGCCTCATCTTCAGTAAGACAGTTCAGTTCGATTTATGGAATGTTAAGTGCTTTAAAGAGCTGTTGTTTTAATGAAAAATACCTTCAGCCTTTAGTACTGTAACAGTGTACGACTGTTTCCCCTCTTGAAGTTGGTAGAGGAGGAGATGGAAGAGGTCGATGAAGGTAATTCACTTTTTATGGCAGGAATTATTCGATACCTTTCATGTATCTAAGACGAGTGGGATATCGTTTGAAAACTTATGTTGTATATTTGGGACATTATGACTACCAGCTAAGATAATGCAGATATCCTACATGAATTCAGTTTCTTGCGAAAAACAAGCCAATGCGTTTCGTCTCTCAATTGCTTGAAGAAAATAAAGAAAATGAATGACTGACGGGGGGAAATATGTCCACTTCTGTAACTGAACGGTTAGCGCAGCTGACTGTAATGCGAAGGTCTCGTGTCCAGTTACCGGTGCTAGCATGGACTTTTACTTGATGGTAGGACTGGCACAGAGTGCGCTCAGCCCTATGAGGCCTACAGAGGAGCTACTCAACCCGTTAGTACCGGCTCCGAAGTCGAGAAGCCCGACAACGAACGGGCGAGAGGCGTGCTGACCACATGCTCCTCCATATTGCGGCCAATGACGTCACCGGCATAGGATAACACGGCGCTTAGTCAGTTCCGATTGGCCCGTCTAGGGCCAGAACGCTAAAGTTCACCTTTTTACGTGCAGAAAAATGGGGTACAAGGCGTGAAAGAAGATAAAAACTTTTGACTTATTTCAGCTTACCGACTGATATCAAAAGATTATCTTGGCGCCATTTGAAAGTTATTGGTTCAGGTGGTTGCCAGTAGGGATCTCTGGTGCAAGTAGCTCGCTGGCTCACTCGTTCGTTACCCAGTGTGCGGCACAGTACTCCAAAACTGTTCAAATGTGTGTGAAATCTTATGGGACTTAACTGCTAAGGTCATTAGTCCCTAAGCTTACACACTACTTAACCTAAATTATCCTAAGGACAAACACACACACCCATGCCCGAGGGAGGACTCGATCCTCCGCCGGGACCAGCCGCACGGTCCATGACTGCAGCGCCTAACACCGCTCGGCTAATCCCGCGCACAGTACTCCATACAGCTCATACAGTTGACGGTTAAAACAGCAGTTTCAATACACTGGTTATTTATCAGAGGGGAAATCCACAGGTTGCCGCCATGTCTTCGTTCAGGATGAAGACTGCATTACACAGAGATCTGCGTGTAGTCCAGAGAAGTCCACTTGCCGTACCATCAGAGTTAGCTATTCCTCGTGTGTCTCTCTGGCACGTTTTGCGGCGACGTTTGTGTTTCAAGCGAAACGGAATTTAACTGCTACAAGTCCTTCTGGGCATAAAGATGGAAGATAATAATTTTATTTCATGTTTAGTGTTCGCTGACGAGGCTATGTTCCATTTAAGTGGAGTGGTGAACCGCCACAACTTTATAATACAGGGAACACAAAAGCCCCATACTGTAATTGTACACTAGAGAGATTCTCCAAAGCTTCGTGCGGTTTTCTCCGTCTCCCAGAAGGCAGTTGCAGGAATCGTGTATCTGGATATGTTGGATATGTGACTTTCTCCATAAGTGCGAGAACACGTTGAAAATTTCATTTTTTCTACAGGGCGGAGCACCAGGGCGATGACACCTTCGTGTAACAGCATATCTTGACAACGAGCTGCCCCAACGATGCATCGACCGTAAGGGGAGAACTTGTCTCCTGTTGCACACTGGCCTCAAAAGGCGCCCGATCTGACGGTAGGTGATTGTTTTTGGCGGGAGTTTATGAAAGATTCAGTCTATGTGCCTCTGCTTGGGTGACCTGCGACGCGGCATAGAAACAGCAGTGAATGCAGGAACTCTAGAAATACTCGCAAAGTGTACCGTGAGTTGCACTATCTTCTGGATGTTTGTCGAGTGTCTGATGGATAACACATTGAATATGTCTGAAAGACAAATAAAAACTCAGATCTTAAACCTAACTCTAAAAGTTATCCTAAGGTTGTATGTGCCTGAATGTAAAATGTATAAAAAACGAGCTCCTCGTTCAGGCTGTGAAGGTCTATGGGATGTCTGCCAGGAAGCGTGTCATACTCTGCCTTGCGGCGTCATGCGGATGTGGTATGGAGGTGCATGTGGTCAGCACACCACTCTCCCGACAGTTTTGCAGATCGTGGAGCCGCTGTTATTCCGTCAAACAGCTGAGTGCACCCCTTACCAGTCGTCCCATCAAGCTAAAGTCCTTGACAGTACAAGGAAACGAACCCTGGTCCCTCATATGGCAGCGGTCTACACTTACCACTCAGCTGCGGAGGCAGACGAATGTAAAACATATACCGTTGTAAAATCGGATAGTTTTTTCAGTTAAGCTTTACGGACGGAGATGCATTCCTTGTAACGTACAGCCACGGTAGGGCGTTCCATTGGTCCACCAGTGACGGTTGACAACTGCTGGATGGTTGATGCAAGTAGACGGCTGCAGTACGTCTCCCCAACGAATCCCATATGTGCTCAGTGGGATTTAAGTCTGGGACAACGGGCAGGTCAGTCTATTCGCCGACTATTCGCTCATTCCTAGAGCTCCTTCACCACTACAGTTCGCTGCTGTCGCGCATTGTCATCCATAAAAATTAAGTCAGAGACGAATGCACTCCTGAAAAGACGCGTATGAGGAAGGAGTACAGTGCCACAATAATGTTGACCCTAAGTACTGGACGTATCCTCATATGGTGGTAGTTGGTAACCCGTAATGAACCCAGGAGCATTGTCGAACATGATTTTTTTGGTAGTCCGAGTGTTATGGTTCAAATGGTTCAAATGGCTCTGAGCACTATGGGACTTAATATCTATGGTCATCAGTCCCCTAGAACTTAGAACTACTTAAACCTAACTAACCTAAGGACATCACACAACACCCAGTCATCAGAATGTTATGTTGTGGGAGGTATAATGTTGCATGGATGTACCGACCATCAAATCTTTGAACACGGTAGACTCATTGGTCAGCGTTATTGTGACACTGTATTCCTTCCTCAAATACTTCTTTTCAGGGGTCAGGGGTGCATTCAGTCCTGACTCCATTTTTATGGATGATAAGGTGCGACGGCAGGAACTGCGGTGGTTGAGGAGTCCTTGAAACGAGAGGATATTGGGCGAATCGGCCGGCCTGCAGATTTTCCCGACTTGAACCTCATCGTGCACGTGTGGGATGCGTTGGGAAGACGTATTTCAGTACTACCACATGCACGAACGACGCTGGTGGCCAGAATGGGAGTACGTTACAGAGCATGCCCTACGATTCGTGGTGATCACACACCCTATTTAGAACCATGTTCCGCCTTTGTAACGTCCAGTGGATCGTCATGAATCGCGGTGAGTTCGGTGCAATAACGGTCTTTGAATAAAAGTTTTATTTCTGTTCGTCTTATTGCGCATTTCTTTCATTTACCTTCTGTACTGTACTGTACTGTAGCAGTTCTTTCTCTGTATGGTCAAAGTTTCATCGCTCGTTGTTACTTGGCAGTGACATATCATCCGAAAGTTACTAAGGCCCTTACATTTTGCACACCAATGTACGTCCACACGTGTCTGAATGCTCCGCAAGCTGCCTTCAGACCTGCGGCTCAAGGCAGTACGTGCAGGGGAACGCCAGAAGTTCTTTCGTGCGATATACAAGTGCGAGCAAGCAGTAATTTGCTTAATCCTCTTCGAACTTTCGTATTAGGAAGTTGACATTAAATCTGTCTATGAACGATGTCCGGGGAAACGCCAGTCAGCTAACCTCGGTAAGAGCTTCAATTTGTCTGCCTTAATAGTCACGGTTCTTTCGTGTGGTATACAAGTGCGTGCAAGCAGCATGTTGCTTAATCCTCTTGGAACGTTCGTACTAGGAATTTTACATAAAACCTGTCTGTGATGCACATCGTCTATCTTGTAGCGTCTGCCACTGAACTTTGATGTGCATTTTCACAACGTTCTCGTGCTTAAAAAGTGAACTAATGATTAAATGCTCTGCACTTCCTCGGATCTTCTTTATTTACCCTATGCGGTAAGGTTAACTATGAAGCGACAAAAAGACTAGTGGGCTTTAAAGAAATAGGAAAAGGGAAAAAAGATTCTCGTTAACAAGAGATTTTGTGTGTATCCATCGAGCGAGGTGCCATAGCGTTTGGAAAATTGGAGGAGTAGGATTCACGGTCTCGTCCGTCTAACCTGAATTAGGTTTTCCGGTGGTTCCTTAAATCACTGAACGGGAATGCCGTGGTGGTTCCTTTGAAAGAGGACAAGGCAGCTTTCCTTCCCTGCTGAAGTCCAGTTCTAGCTTGTGCTCCGTCTCTAGTGACCTCCTCGTCGACGCGACGATAGACCCTAGTCTTTCTGTCTTCTTTTTGTGCATGTACAAATAACCGATGTGCTAAGAGGCCCATATCCGATGTTGGCCGAAGATGACGGTCACAAATCAGCCTGCTCACCAATAGCCACAAGGCACTGCAAATTTATAGCTGGTCGCCTCCGTCCTGATGCCTGTTCCTTGTTACTAAATACAACAGTATGAGTTGCAGAAGTACAAAACGTGCTACATCATGTTTAATCAGGGAGATTCGGAAAAGAATCCTAGAGGCGCTTAGACAGGTAAATATTGTTTATTAATAGTGGCATGCAAGATTACGAGCACATCCATTATTCCTCTTGAGCTGTGAAGAGCTTCATGTTAAGCATCGACAGAATAATAATCTAAGTGCTAAGTGTACGTAAGCTGTATGGTATGAGGAATGAAATGGAAGTAGCATTTTGGTCCATTGCGTAGTTAAGAGCGCTACCGCTGCATATTAATTACAGGAAATCCATTAGAGCCGTGACACGTCGCGTACGATGTACCTAATAACGTTTATTTGGACTTTACTGAACACACCATATGTTATTAATTGCAGGTGATTCAGGTTTCCTGAAAGGAATACATGAGAAGAGTTGTAAAATAACAAACACGGCATCAATTCGTATCTATGTACACATAGCATGCTACTCTAAAGTGAGTGGTGGAGCAGTTATAAATAGGCAAAGTATGCAGGTGTTCTTTGCCGAGTTGAGGAGTCGGGTACCTGCAACCGAAACTGAATGAAAGAAGACTGAGAAAGTACAGTAGCATTACTACGCATATTATAATGAGGTTGAAACTAGTCGTCGCTAAAAATCGATGTCACTTCGTCACCCACACCGCACATAGCCAGTTCGAATACCAGTAACGAGAAGAATATTCATCTATGGTATTTTGCAGGTAAGGGTAAGACAAGTGGTGCCGTACATTTCGTGATCTCCAGACTGTCCTCAATTGCTAGAATTATGACACGCTGCTGAAGTCAATCCATCCGTTGGCGGGATAAACTAAGATATATGTGAGGGCTTTGGAAACGATCGCGCAGTTCGTTGAGACTAGCTTTGACCTTCTTCCACCATTATAATTCCGATATACCTTTTGCACGCGCTTATCACAACCAATGTCTAGAACAAACACTCGCACATGAAGTTAAATTTTACCCTTTCTCATAGCGATTACAAACACAAATGATATCGTCGATGCCCTTTTTAATTTATCGAGGGTGGTCAGTTTAGAAGATAGATTGAAGATAGACAAATATATAGTTGTAGATTTAAACATATTTTTTGACAGTGTCAACTAGAATACATTCTTTGACATCCTGAACTTATCACGAATAGAATACAGAGATCGAAAGATCATCTATAATAAACCGGGCAGCTGTTATATGAGTCGAAAGATGAGAGGTAGACAACAGTTGAGAAGGAATGGGACAAGATTGAAGCGTATCCCCCATGTTGTTCAAGCTGCTCACAGAGCTGGCAGTAAAGAAAATCGACGAGAAATTTGGAAAAGCGATTAAAGTGTAAGGAGGAGAAAAAAACTGAAGTTTTCTGTTGCCACTGTAACTTTTTCAGAGGCAAAAAGGACTTAGATCAGTTGAAGGGAATGGATAGTGTCTTGAAAAGAGGTTATAAGATGAAAACCAAAGAAAGGTAAACCAAGGGTAATCAGATGATTTTGAAAGAATTAGATCAGAAAATGAGACACTAAAAGTAGAAGATGAGATTTGCTGTTGCGGTAGTAACACAAGGTTGGCAAAGATAAAGAAGATACAAAATTCGGACTGGCAGTAACAAGAAGCAGTTTCCAAAAACGATAACTACGTCGATAAACAATACAAATTTAGATGTTAAGGAGTGATTTCGGGTTTTTGTAGAGCGTAGCCTTATATGGAAGGGAAACGTGGACATGACAGAGTTTAGTCAAGAAGAAAATAGAAGCTTTTGAAATGTGGTGCTACACAAGAATGCTAAAGGTTATGGGGAGAAGATTGGAGAGAAAAGACGTTTATGGCATAGCTTAACTTCAAGAACGAATAGACTGATTGGACACATCCTGAGGTACCAAAGCGTCCTCAGTTTATTAAGAGAGAAAAGTGTGGCGAGTAAAAATTGAAGAGAGATACCAAGGATTGAGTGCAGTAAGCAGGTTAAAACGGATGTAGGGCACAGTAGTTACGCAGTGGCGAAAAGCCTTCCACAGGATGGACTTGCATGGAAAGATACATCAAAGTAGTCTTCGGCCTGAAGCCCAAAACAAAACATTTCGCACGAAAGGGCTTCTTAAATGGTGGAAAACGGTTTCTGCTGTCATCCCGCGAGTTGCCTTCCTTTCTGGTGTGTTATTTGCAGTAACCAATATGACTTGGAATTTATAAGTTTATTTATTACGTCAGAGACAGTATTCTTCTGTTCTTACTGGAGTATTTTCTTAATGTCGACTTTGCTAGTGATGTGCAGTTCTACACCCTCTCTGTCAATTTATTCCATAGATGGTCAGGAACGCTTACGTTTGGTGACTGTAGAGGTTTTTCCGATGTGTATGGCCTTACTTACCCATCAGTGTTTCTTTCTGCTGGCTCTCGTGGACGCCTTTCCCTGTAACCGACTCAATATAACATAGTGATGTGTTTCTCATAAAAATACCCAATGTCCCTCTACTTTAACTTGAAACAGACCTTTTTTTTTTATGTAGACCACATTGCACCTCTGGGTGCTCTTGTTCCACAAGGGCCATTCTCTTTATCCTGAAACACCCTTCGAAGAAAACTCTTTTACCTTTCCTTCCCCCTTATTGGAACACACTTGTACTTTCCTCATAACGAGGTCCTCCACCTGGTGGATCATGGACTTGGCCTTCTTACCGTATCTCGTTCTCGTAGCCCCCCTGGCTGCCTCTACAATATGCTCCTGCGCTAATTACCTTATTGTGAACTTTAATTTTGTGAAACCTTACCCATTTTCTCACCAAATCCATCGATTTCTGTCCAAGCAACACTTCACATGGTAGAAATCCATTGGTGCCGTGCGTGAGCTCATTCAAGACATGCTGAAAGTTTGCCTGTATACTGGCCCACGTCACATAGTCGGCACAACGATCCAACCTCTCTCATAATACGTTCAATGAGATTAGCCTGTGAATCATATCAGGAGATGTGTAGCTGCTTGATTTTCAAGTTCTTAAGCACGTCGGCTCACCCTTTAGCTACAAACTGCACTCTGATATTAGCTACTTTGGCCTGTCACATTGTGAAACATACTGTCTGTTAAATATTTTTGCAAATCCTTTTTCAGTGGCACTCCTAAGGTGACAAAGTATCACAAACTTTGAAAGAAGCTCCACCACAACCATTACATACGTATACCCATTGCTACTAGTTAAAGGCCCATACAAGTCCACTACCACCCCATCTCTAATGCATTTCAGAACAGTATTGTACATTGGTGACGGCGTAGCCACTGTTAGGACTTTATTTCTTTGACATTCTGTGGTGTCACCGTCAGACACCACACTTGCTAGGTGGTAGTTTTAAATCGGCTGCGGTCCATTAGTACATGTCGGACCCGCGTGTCGCCACTGTCAGTGATCGCAGACCGAGCGCCACCACACGGCAGGTCTCGAGAGACTTACTAGCACTCGCCCCAGTTGTACGGACGACTTAGCTAGCGATGCAACACTGACGAAGCCTCGCTTATTTGCAGAGAAGATAGTTAGAATAGCCTTCAGCTAAGTCAATGGCTACGACCTAGCAAGGCGCCATAGCAATTGATAGTTATCGTATGAAGTATGTCTCATCAAGAACGATGTATACAAATGATGGATTGAAGTTAAGTATTCCAGAAGCTACGTACTTTTCTTCATAGCATTCATTACGTATCCTGTTTCAGACCTCACGCCATCTTGCGTGAGCTTATAGCGTGCATTTCGGCCTTCTCTAGCAATATAACAAGTGGCGACGAGGCTTAAAAGAGGATTTCACGTTCGTATTGCTCTAATTTATTTGTGTCATGGCTTCGCCACAATCTCCAGATGTACTGTCCGAATTTTATCGCTTGCAGAATCAGCAGACGCAGGCCTTATTGGATGCCCTTGGACAGCTCGTCCAGGGTCAACGTGCAATGCAAAACAATGCGGCCATCGCCACTCCACCGCTACCGCACCCACAACATGCAGTAGCACCACCGTTTCGACACTTCAATGAGGCGATGGAAAGCTGGACGGAGTGGTCACGCCAGTTTGGATTTCATCTCGCCGCCTACAGAATTCAAGGTAACGAGCGGCAGTCTCATTTATTGGCGTGTGTAGGGGTGCAAACGTGCCGTGTGATAGTGAAATTATTTCCCCGACGCGACGTAGCAACTCTGTCCTACGAAGAAATTTTGTCTGCTTTAGATGCCTATTTCAAAGAAACAGTCAATGTCGTTGCAAAAAGGTATACGCTCTTTCGTACAAAACGTACGGCCGGTCAAACTAATCGGGAGTGGGTTGCAACTTTGCAAGGCCTTACAAGGGATTGTGCTTTTGAGTGTGAATGTGGACTCCCTTATTCAGATACTATGGTACATGATGCAATTGCACAGAACGTTTCTGATGTTCGTATACGGGAGCAAATTTTGAAACTAGTCAATCCCTCCCTTCATCGAGTGATAGACATATTGGATAGGCAAGACACACTTGACTTTGCTCAGGAATCACTTGAAACTTCGCCAGCTGTGTGTCACGTTAACCGGCCCGCCGGGCGAGCTGCACGGAACTGTAAACAGCCCTCGCGCACGTCCGCGCAGCCCCGTGTCCCGCGCCAGCATGCAAATGCCGTGAAACCATGCCCGCGGTGTGCTACTAGACATTCGCGTGAGAATTGCCCGTCAAGCCAAGCTATTTGCTTTTTATGTAATAAAAAAGGACATGTTCAGAGTGTTTGCCAGAAAAAGCTCAGATCAGACACTCACAACCATTCCAGGCCCTTTGCTTCGTGCTGGAATCGAACCAAGAATACTCAGGCTCGTGAACCTTCGCCCATGAACATTCATGTAGTTAATTCCCCTAGGCCCAGTGACACTCTCTCTCAAAGTGACTGGATGCGTCCCACAAAAAGTGTGCGTCGATGTCGCCGGAAATCACGTCAATTAGCAAGTGATTCTGTACCAGTGTCTGTTCAAATTGCCCAAGACAGTCGCTCTTGTCGTCAGCAGGACAATAAACTTTTTGTAGACTTGGACATTAATGGCAACGTGATCCCATTCCAGCTCGATACCGGGGCTGCAGTTTCTCTGATCAATAAAGTCACGTACAACCAACTGCGCACTCCTCCGTTGCGTGCCGCAAATGTTAAGCTAACTACATATTCCGGTCACACGATCCCTGTGTTAGGACAGTGCAGCCTTCTTGCAACATACAAGGGACAAACAAAACTTGTGTCATTTTACGTTCTTCGTTCTTCTTCTGCAGTGAACTTGTTTGGTTTAGATTTATTTCCGTTGTTTAACTTGTCTATAGTCAATCAGGTCCTATCAGTGAACCAGACTGTGCCTTCAGCCAGTGTTTCTCGTCTATGTGAAGAATTTGCAGACATTTTTGCACCGGGCCTTGGTTGCGCTACGAACTATAAAGCACATTTGGAACTGAAAGTAAATGCGCAACTGAAATGTTTCAGAGCGCGCAATGTTCCCCACGCATTGCGTGATGAGGTCACAAGATCATTACACGATTTAGAATCACAAGGTGTGATTGCACGTGTGCAGGCTTCTCTCTGGGCATCACCCTTAGTGATTTTGCCAAAACCTTCCGGAAAATTGAGACTTTGCGTGGACTTCAAGGCCACAGTGAATCCACAACTAGTGATTGCAACTTTTCCTTTACCCCACCCGGAAGATCTTTTTGATAAACTGTGCCCGGGTAAATATTTCTCGAAGTTTGACCTAGCAGATGCGTACTTGCAAATACCAGTGGACGACGGAATGCGAACGCGCCTTTCGCCAATTGAAATCGGCGTTGCTTTCCAATACTTGCCTTACGCCATTCGATCCCCAGAAACCCCTTTTGTTGATGGTAGATGCATCGGATATCGGAATCGGTGCTATGCTTGCGCACAAAGATGGATCGCATGAGCGCCCTATTGCCTTTGCGTCCAAATTGCTCTCATCTGCGCAAAGAAATTATTCACAATTCGAGAAAGAAGCTTTGGCTCTCGTGTTTGGTGTTACAAAGTTTCATGATTTCTTGTATGGTCGTCACTTTACCATCATCACAGACCACAAACCTTTGACATCGCTTTTTCATCCGAACAAGCCTGTACCTCCACGTACAGCACAGAAATTCATTCGCTGGTCTATTTTCCTCTCGCAGTACCGCTACGATATCTTGTATCGGTCCACTGCTAAGCACAGCAACGCTGATGCGTTGTCTCGTTTGCCTGTTGCTGAGGATAGAGCATTTGATTCTTCTGAACTTGCTTGCATGTTCATTGATGCGGACACCGATGACGTGGTCGAATCGTTTCCGATTGATTTTCGTCGTGTAGCTACAGCCACAGCTGCTGACCCTGTCCTTGCTACCGTTTTGCGTTTTGTTGCTATGCAATGGCCTTTGTCAAAGTCACGGATCGAGGATCCGTTGGTTCGCCGATTTATTGCTCACAAGGAGAGACTTTTTGTTCGATGTGGTGTTTTGTTGTTGCGTTCGGATAATGATCAGTCCAGAGTCGTGGTCCTACGTTCGTTACAGTCCTCTGTCTTACGGCTTCTCCACCAAGGACATTGGGGTATGGTGCGAACGAAACAGCTTGCTCGTCAGCACTGTACTTGGTTCGGAATCGATGCTGCGATTACGAAAATGTGCTCTTCTTGCATGGCATGTGCCGAACAACAATCCGCACCACCGCGGAAATTCTTTGCATGGCCGAAAGCCACTTCCCCTTGGCAACGCTTGCACATCGATTTTGCTGGTCCATTCTGGAATGCTCGATGGTTCGTTGTGGTCGATTCTTTCAGTAATTTTCCTTTTGTTGTCCGGATGTCTTCCACGACGTCATCTGCCACCATCCAAGCGTTGTCTGCTATCTTTTGCATTGAAGGTCTTCCACAGACTATTGTTTCCGACAATGGCCCACAATTGATGTCCGCAGAATTTCAGTCATTCTGCAAGGCCAATGGTATTCAACATCTGACGTCCGCGCCGTTTTCGCCTCAGTCAAACAGTGCCGCTGAACGATTGGTCCGGCCTTTCACGTCACAGATGTTGAAGTTGGAAGAGTCGCATTCTCGGGAGGCCGCGTTGTTGCTCTTTTTGTCCTCGTATCGCTCTCAGCCCCGCGATGGTCGCTCGCTGGCTGAGTTGCTCCACGGTTGTCCTCATCGAACCTTGATGTCTTTGCTGCATCCGCCGTATCAGGTTCCTGTGCAGTGGCAGACTCCTGTTTTTGCTCCAGGCGACGTTGTATTCTATCGCAACTATCGAGGTTCACGGCGTTGGCTCGCAGGGCGCATTCTTCGCTGCCTCGGCCGCGCGATGTATTCGGTTTTGGGGGCCTCTGGTGAGGTGCATCGGCATCTCAATCAGCTGCGCCTCTGTCGTCGCCTGGGTTCTGCCGCTCCGCGTCTGCTTTCAGCGACGGTGCCGTCCTGTCAGCGCCCTGGGAACCCATCTACTGGCTCGCCTCATCCCCAGGTGTTACCGACGCTGCCTTCCATTTTGCCACATGGCGACGCGCCGCCGCCGCCGCCTGTTCTCCTGCCGGCGCCGCCAGCAGTGGACGCGTCGCTGCAGCCGCCAAGCGCCTCCCTGGGTCACGCGCCGCCAGCAGTCCTCCGCCATGGACCTCTTGCCCGCTCCGGACCACATGGCGTCTTCGCGCGCCGGGTACCCCGACGCGATGGAGGTTGACCCTTCGGCCCCTCCTGTCTCTTTACGGGCGCATACACCGCATGTTGGCGTGCACCCTGGACTAGGTTTTCAGGCGTTTCCTAGCTCCCCTCGGACCGAATGGCAGGGTGCGGGTGGCACAGCCTCGCCTGTTGTTAGGCTCCCCACCTCGTCGCATACGCCAACATGGGGTCCTCTCCACGGCGGGCGGAAGCCTTATAACACAACCGTCCGCCGATTTGCGGGGGAGGAATGTGGTGTCACCGCCAGACACCACACTTGCTAGGTGGTAGTTTTAAATCGGCCGCGGTCCATTAGTACATGTCGGACCCGCGTGACGCCACTGTCAGTGATCGCAGACCGAGCGCCACCACACGGCAGGTCTCGAGAGACTTACTAGCACTCGCCCCAGTTGTACGGACGACTTAGCTAGCGATGCAACACTGACGAGCCTCGCTTATTTGCAGAGAAGATAGTTAGAATAGCCTTCAGCTAAGTCAATGGCTACGACCTAGCAAGGCGCCATAGCAATTGATAGTTATCGTATGAAGCATGTCTCATCAAGAACGATGTATACAAATGATGGATTAAAGTTAAGTATTCCAGAAGCTACGTACTTTTCTTTATAGCATTCATTACGTATCCTGTTTCAGACCTCACGCCATCCTGCGTGAGCTTATAGCGTGCATTTCGGCCTTCTCTAGCAATATAACACATTCCTCACACGAGTGCAACACTGTTCTTATTTGTCTTACTATGTTCATAAAAGTAGCATTTTCTCTGGAAGTGTGCCAGCAGAAGTCTGCTCCAAAATACACCTGGGTGATATGTTTGTTTACCACTTCATCAGGCATGGAAACACTCCATTCACCTTGCACCCAGTTGTGCCAGTGAGAAAGCACTTTACTTCTTGCTATTATTTGGAATTAAGTCCTGGGCTGCCAGTGATTGTAACTTCTAAGTTAGGGATATATTAATTAATAATATTCTGTCTTCAGTCACAATATTTTTATTTTCCAGTTTCTGTCCAATGCGTTTCTCAGCTACAAATCCATTTTCGAGGACTGTATAGATATGACAGGCGTTACACCTGCTTCAGTTTTTTACCTAACAGAATGACATAATTGTTTGATGTAATCAGAAAACTGATTCAGGGGGATTAATGAGAGAAATGCTAGAGAAATGAGAGAAATAAGGTATTGTAGCATATACCCTGTGTTTGAGCATGTAACATTCATCTTCAGCATTGGTGAAAAACTAAATAAAAAATTTAAACAAATTACTTAGAGGAGCGACAGTTAGAAATTTATGTTTTATGTTCTTACATATTCAATACGAGATTTCACGTGCTTATTGATATTCAGAGTTACTCAAAAGACTCACTAAAATTTACTGCTTCTATTGATAAGTGTGTGCTTTATACTAGCCAAGACTGTAACATAGCAGTAACTTCACCTCATTTTAGTTATACATCCAAATGAAATATAACTACCTGGAACATAACAGTGTGTATAAGGGAGGGCGGATGAAGAGATAGAGAGAGAGAGACCAGGATAGGTGGAATGGAATGGAGATGATGTACTGTATTTATGTTTAAGAAAGTGATAAGGAAAACTGTGCTCATTTCTTCTTGAGAAGCCGTTATATTGACAGTCATTACTGAATAAAGAAAGTTTACAATGGAATAAGTACAAGATTACTTGAAGCAATCCCAGCCGAACAACCAGGCTTCCAAACAAAACAAAGCTACAAAGTTCCTGTTCTGTCACTCACCACCTACACTAAGGCAGGATTTCAAAGGAAACTTAAAACCACAGCTGCACTCATTGATTTATCAATGGCAAATGACACAGTGTGGAGAGAATGCATGATATACAAATTTCTTCACATAATTGCAAACCAATCGCTCGTCTAATCGACGATATGCTAAACGACCAACTGTTCCAAGTAGTCACGAGACCAACATCAGCTCCCCAGAAAAATTAAGGAGAGGTCTACGACAGGGACCAGTCCTTGCTCCACTTCTCTTCCGCTTGTACAGAGCAGACATGCCAAAAACAAAATCAAGGGAGTGTGGTTACGCTCGTGACTGGGTACTTGCAACAAAATGTACCTCCTTTGAGCAGTCAAATGAAATCCTAATGGAGGATGTAGATGTAGTGAGAAAGTACTTTCTCAACTGAAGACGCCAACCAAATGTCACGGAAACAGAGGTTTCCTGTTTCCACTTAAATAATAAACTAGACGGAAGAAAATTTGACACACACACTCACTCACTCATAATAAAACACCACAGTACCTGGCTGGGGTAACCCTTAATAGAACTCTATCTTTCAGAGAGCATCAAACAAAAGTAACCTAAAAACCGAAAACAAGAAGCAACACCATCCAAAAGCTATGTGTTACAACTTTGGGAGCGTTAGCAACCTCTCTACATTGTTCTGCTCTAGGTATTGTCTTCTCAGCTGCTGAATATTGTGTCAGAGTTTGGCTAAAAAGACCACATGCACAAAAGATAGATGTCCAACTAAATAACGCCTTGAGAATGACTATTGGCGTTATTAAACCAATACCTAGAGAATGGCTGCCAGTACTAAACCACATTTCACTCCCTCAGCTATGTGGCATAAATGTTCACACAAATGGTATCATGGATAATAAAAAGCTACCATCCCTTTAAGATGTCGATGAAGCAAACCATTAACGACTCCACACTAGACGAACGCCAAGAAAAGCAGCAAGGGCCGCTCGGGAAGATCAGTTCAACATTACTAATGCATGGATTCAATAATGAATTGGACAACAAAATAATAGTATGTCGTGCATCACCCACAAATCACAAGAATTCGACTTGTCACACAAAACATGGTCAATGCTAAACAGCATTAGAATGCAGCACGGCAGATGTGCATATTTTTTACACAGATAGGGTAAGCAACTATTCCCACTTTGTGATTGTGGAGAACCACACACCATGACACATCGCAGGAGAATACCCACAAGATCATTTGATGCTAGACCAGAATACTTCCTGTTGGCAGCTCCAAAGTCGATAGATTTATTTCCTCTAGATGTCTGCTTATAGAAAATAATCTATTGAATTCACTATTTGTCTGTTCATTCAGCATGTCAGTAAGCTAGAAAATCAGTTGTCTGTGCATTTATAGTGCCTTTAGTACACTGAGTTTTATGGCCTAAGATTTATATGGAAAATTGAGAGATCTGAAGGCTTTGTTTGCTGCTAATACACATTTAAACGTAGAGTTAACATATGTTCATTACATAATAAAGCAAATAATCTGTCACTCCTACCTATGTAAAAACTGGGACACTCGGGGCACATGATTTTGTGAACACATAGCTATTTATATTTGTCGCGATTGCTGCAAATGTGATAAAGGACATAGCTTATTTTAATGGCATGCCGTTAGAACTCAAGCAATTTCCTGAGAAGCTCTTCCAATCAATGGAATACCGAAATATTTTATGTTTTTCAGTTTTTCATGTCTTTTAACAACAAGTGTGTTGTTTCATTTCTATTTTCTTTCTTTTTCATGTTATTAAAGAGTGATCGACTGTGGATGGTGAAAATGTATCATTCTCAGAACTGGTAGCATAATTAAAAATATTTTTAAAAAGTAAATCTTATGGTTTACCATTGCAACACATTTAATTCAGTTGCATCCTCAAGATCATGTCGTGTCACTGAGATGTTCATTGACCTATTAATAACGCTCCCCTTTGCTAGTAGTTTTTGTGTGGTTGGATGGAAGGAGTTATTGTAGATAGTTCCATCTGTAGCTATTTTCTTTCTGTATGGTGAAGGTATGTTGTTGTTCATGGAGACAGTTTGATATAAGACATTTAATGTCTTGTCGGTGTCATGCTCAATGGAGAACTTGACATTGACATCGAAATGGCTGAAAAAGTTACATATCTGTTCTACCTCAGTTTTATTGCCCTGGAAAAGTATAGTGATAACATCTACATATCAGTAATAGTAAATTAATTTTTCTAACTAATGCATGATTTGAACAAAGAATCTGGTTTCATGAATGATCAACGTAACAAGCTAGAGACACTTGAATCCAGGCATAATCCATTTGGTTGTTCATAAAAAAAGTTTTTAAACTGAAAATAATTATGTATCGATGTACAGTGTGTCCCAATCAAACCTCCCTGACTTCAACGACCCAGGAGAGAAAAACCACAGTTGATACGACAACGAAAAATGCACCACATTGCAGCGCATTTATATTCCCGCATCAGAAGTGCCAAGTATCGTCGCCAGAGTGCAGCATAGTTGCATGAAGTGAAAATGACGACTCCACAGCAGAGCCTTCGACCATAAATATAATAGACTGTCCCTGACGTCATTTTCGTGGCTCCAACATCTCTGGGCCAAAGTCACGTGAATGTTGGCAAAACATGGTTGTTTCGTGTTGCGCTTATGGCTGTACTCAGCGTTTTGTCGGGGGAAATGGCATTACATTTCACGTGTGTTTCTATGATAATGCAGATGCGTTTATTGAAATCTTCTGAAGTGACTTTTATATGTTTTTTACACTTGAAATAGAGTATCACGTAAATTAAAGTGTTGAAAGTGATGCCTGTAAAGTCAGACTCATATTACATTTTGGAAAATATCTGTGATAATTCGGTTACAGAAGTAAGTATAAGTGTTTCTCGTTCCTACTCATAGGTTCCCTAAGGATGAAAACCGAAGACAGCTTTGGATACAGGCCCTGAAACGGAAAAACTTTAAGCCATCTGCACATAGGCGCCTTTTTGTATATACAAGTGAGATTATAATAAGGTAAGAGCACCTATAGTCGACATATGAAGAGCATTTTTTTCTACCTTCTAATACTATTAGATAAATGTAGGTTCAAAAATTATTTTCTGAAACTTCAGAGTCTCACCTTTCATCTAAAATATCATTTTTTTAAACTGATAGTTTAAACTTTTGTAAAAATATTAGGAACTGAACCTTTGAAGTGCACCTAAAATTGATACTCTAAATTGGACCTGCTCCTAAAGTCGACAATTTTGGGACCTATAGTTGACATAATTCCCATATCCCATTTTCTTTTATAAGTGACTAGAGCTCAAAACGCGGCGAATCCAATATTTAAAGTTTTGACACGAGCCCACTCTTATTGTTTAAAAGAATTTTAACGACGTTTTACTTTAACTGATAGTTTATAGTAATTTAGTCCCACTGCCCACCAGAGGGGCCTTCGATATATTTATTAGATTTTATGAATGGTACTGTGAACAAATCCAGGTCAAATGTAGTTCTGACATAATTTTTCGCAAATAAAAAAGTAATTTTTGTTGGAAGCGTTTGGCAGTCAGTTGAGAAATGTGGGTGAAATACGGTACAAACACAGGATGGCAGACCGCTCATTTGAAATCCCGCCACGTTTTACCAACAGTCACGTGGTTTATGTTGGATCCACACCAGCCCTATAGCTTCTGCACAGCACGGCCAGTCTACTAGTATCTATGGTCGAAGAGCAGCGCGCACAAGCAGTAGCGTGGTTTGCAGAAACAAAATCGCCGATTACTGCGCAAAGGAATTATCGTCATGTGTATGAATGTGATCCACCTGATGTGAGAACAATTAAGGAATGCTATAGGAAGTCTCTGGCAACAGGATGTGTTCTGAAACATTCTGGCAGTGCACATTATGGAGTATCAGAACAGATAGTGGAGGACATCAGACAAACGTTTCTCAGAAGCCCACGTAAGTTAATTCGTCAAGCATCTAGGCAACTTGATGTACCTTGATCAACATTGCATCGTGTGGTTCACCAGTGTCTTCGTTTGTGTGTTTACAAAGTGCAAATTCTGCAACATCTGACGCTGAACGATAAACCATGCCAACAACAACTTGCTGCGGATATGCTGCAGCATATTGATATGGATGCCAGCTTCCTGGAAAGGTGTTTAATCTCAGATGAGCCAACCTTTCATCTATCAGGAAGGGTTAATAGGCATAATGTTCGGATTTGGGGTTCTCAAAATCCGCACATTGTCATTGAACATGTTCGTGATAGCCCTAAACTAAACGTCTGGCGCGGAGTAATGCACGACAGGATTGTTGGACCGTTCATTTTTGTGGAACAAACAGTGAATGGATCAGTGTATCTGGACATGTTGGAGAAGTTTGTGGACTCCCATATACAAGACTTTCAACCCAGTACTATTTTCCAACAAGATGGAGCTCCGCCACATTGGTCAACAGCTGTTCGCAAGTTCCTTCATAGAAAATTTCCCAATCGTTGGATCGGATGCAGAGGACCCATTGCCTGGCCACTACGTTCACCCGACATTACGCCGCTTGATTTCTTCATGTAAGGATTCGCGAAGGACCGCGTGTATGTGATCAAAGTGGAAGATATTCCTATTTTGCAACATCGTATCACTACATCTACATTTATACTCCGCAAACCACCCAATGGTGTGTGGCGGAGGCACTTTACCACTGTCATTACCTCCCTCTCCTGTTACAGTCGCGTATGGTTCGCGGGAAGAACAACTGCCGGAAAGCCTCCGTGCACGCTCGAATCTCTCTAATTTTATATTCGTGATCTCCTCGGGAGGTACAAGTAGGGGGAAGCAATATATTCGATACCTCATCCAGAAACGCACCCTCTTGAAACCTGGACAGCAAGCTACACCGCGATGCAGAGCGCCTCTCTTGCAGAGTCTGCCACTTGAGTTTCCTAAACATCTCCGTAACGCTATCACGCTTTCCAAATAACCCTGTGACCAAACGCACCGCTCTTCTTTGGATCTTCTCTGTCTCCTCTGTCAACCTGACCTGGTACGAATCTCACACTGATGAGCAATACTCAAGTATAGCTCGAACGAGTGTTTTGTAAGCCACCTCCTTTGTTGATAGACTACATTTTCTAAGGACTCTGCCAATGAATCTCAACCTGGCACCCGCCTTACCAACGATTAATTTTATATGATCATTCCACTTCAAATCGTTCCATACGCATACTCCCAGATATTTTACAGAAGTAACTGCTACCAGTGTTTGTTCCGCTATCATATAATCATACAATAAAAGATCCTTCTTTCTATGCATTCGCAATACACTACATTTGTCTATGTTAAGGGTCAGTTGCCACTCCCCGCACCAAGTGCCTATCCGCTGCAGATCTTCCTGCATTTCGCTGCAATTTTCTAATGCTGCAACTTCTCTGTATACTACAGCATCATCCGCGAAAAGCCGCATGGAACTTCCGACATTATCTACTAGGTCATTTATATATATTGTGAAAAGAAATGGTCCCATAACACTCCCCTGTGGCACGCCAGAGGTTACTTTAACGTCTGTAGACGTCTCTCCATTGAGAACAACATGCTGTGTTCCGTTTGCTAAAAACTCTTCAATCCAGCAACACTGCTGGTCTGATATTCCGTATGCTCTTACTTTGTTTATCAGGCGACGGTGCGGAACTGTATCGAATGCCTTTCGGAAGTCTAGGTAAATGGCATCTACCTGGGAGCCTGTATCTAATATTTTCCGGGTCTCATGAACAAATAGAGTGAGTTGGGTCTCACACGATCGCTGTTTCCGGAACCCATGTTGATTCCTACAGAGTAGATTCTGGGTTTCCAGAAATGACATGATTCGCAAGAAAAAACATGTTCTAAAATTCTACCACAGATCGATGTCAGAGATATAGGCCTATAGTTTTGCACATCTGCTCGACGACCCTTCTTGAAAACTGGAACTACCTGTGCTCTTTTTCCAATCATTTGGAACCTTCCGTTCCTCTAGAGACTTGCGGTACACGGCTGTTAGAAGGGGGGCAAGTTCTTTCTCGTACTCTGTGTAGAATCGAATTGGTATCCCGTCAGGTCCAGTGGACTTTCCTCTGTTGAGTGATTTCAGTTGCTTTTCTATTCCTTGGACATTTAGTTCGATGTCAGCCATTTTTTCGTTTGTGTGAGGATTAAGAGAAGGAACTGCAGTGCGGTCTTCCTCTGTGAAACAATTTGGAAAAAGGTGTTTAGTATTTCAGCTTTACACGTGTCATCCTCTGTTTCAATGCCATTATCATCCCAGAGTGTCTGGATATGCTGTTTCGATCCACTTACTGATTTAACGTAACACCAGAACTTCCTAGGATTTTCTGCCAAGTCGGTACATAGAATTTTACTTTCGAATTCACTGAACGCTTCACGCATAGCCCTCCTTACGCTAACTTTGACATCGTTTAGCTTCTGTTTGTCTGAGAGGTTTTAGCTGCGTTTAAATTTGCAGTGAAGCTCTCTTTGCTTTCGCAGTAGTTTCCTAACTTTGTTGTTGAACCAAGGTGGGTTTTTCCCGTCCCTCACATTTTTACTCGGCATGTACCTGTCCAAAACGCATTTTACGATTGCCTTGAACTTTTTCCATAAACAGTCAACATTGTCAGTGTCGGAACAGAAATTTTCGTTTTGCTCCGATAGGTAGTCTGAAATCTGCCTCCTATTACTATTGCTAAACAGATAAACGTTCCTCCCATTTTTTATATTCCTATTTACTTCCATATTCAGGGATGCTGCAACAGCCTTATGATCACTGATTCCCTGTTCTGCGCTTACAGAGTCGAAAAGTTCGTGTCTGTTTGTTATCAGTAGGTCCAAGATGTTATCTCCACGAGTCGGTTCTCTGTTTAATCGCTCGAGGTAATTTTCGCATAGTGCACTCAGTATAATGTCACTCGATGCTCTGTCCCTACCACCCGTCCTAAACATCTGAGTGTCCCAGTCTACATCTGGTAAATTGAAATCTCCACCTAAGACTATAACATGCTGAGGAAATTTATGTGAAATGTATTCCAGATTTTCTCTCAGTTGTTCTGCCACTAATGCTGCTGAGTCGGGAGGTCGGTAAAAGGAGCCAATTATTAACCTAGCTCGGTTGTTGAGTATAACCTCCACCCATAACAATTCACAGGAACTATCCACTTCTACTTCACTACAGGATAAACTACTACTAACAGCGACAATAACGCCACCACCGGTTGCATGCAATCTGTCCTTTCTATACACCGTCTGTGCCTTTGCAAAAATTTCGGCAGAATTTATCTCTGTCTTCAGCCAGCTTTCCGTGCCTATAACGATTTCAGCTTCGGTGCTTTCTATCAGTGCTTGATCCGGTACTTTACCAACGCAGTTTCGACAGTTTGCAATTACAATACCGATTGCTGCTTGGTCCCCGCATGTCCTGACTTTGCCCCACACCCTTTGAGGCTGTTGCCCTTTCTGTACTTGCCCGAGCCCGTCTAACCTAAAAAACTGGCCAGTCCACGCCACACAACTCCTGCTACCCGTGTAGCCGCCTGCTGTGTGCAGTGGACTCCTGACCTATCCAGCGGAACCCGAAACCCCACCACCCTGTGGCGCAAGTCGAGGAATCTGCAGCCCACACGGTCGCAGAACCGTCTCAGCCTCTGATTCAGACCCTCCATTTGGCTCTGTACCAAAGGTCCGCAGTCAGTCCTGTCGACGATGCTGCAGATGGTGAGCTCTGCTTTCATCCCGCTAGCGAGACTGGCAGTCTTCACCAAATCAGATTGCCGCCGGAAGCCAGAGAGGATTTCCTCCGATCCGTAGCGACATACATCATTGGTGCCGACAGGTCACCAGCATTGTGAAGCCTAATGCAGTATTGGCTCAGGTGACTTTTAACATAGGGGGGTTATGTAGGGATTTTACTAAAGAGGATCAGGTAGTGATTGTGGGTGGGGCTGGTAATAGTATTGATAGGGATGGGGAGTATGACATAGATGGTGACCTGGAAAAGATAGCCACTCAGACTGGCAACACGAATGTGCATTTCGTGGAACTGTTTCAGCGTCACGATCGGCCTCATCTTAATACAGCCGTCAGGCGTAATAACATGAGTCACATTTCAGTGGTGTCGGTGGAGTCTATCAGCAGGACGGGTTTCACGAGACATGGCCTGCACCTCAACAGGTATGGGAAGGGGAGGTTGGCAAAACTTATTGGTGACAGCATAGGTGGGGGTGGTGGGATCACTCATGGGAAAACTCCGGTAGTTGTGGGTGTTAGAGCTGTACCTTTTTTAGATTGAAGTCAGCTGATAGGTATTCCTGCTTAAGGGAAGTCTCTCTAACAAAGAAACCACTTTCTACAAAGCTTGGGTATCCGATTAATGAGGGAATTAGTATGTTTCATCAAAATATACAAGGTATTAGAGATAAAGTTAGTGAACTGCTTATAGATGTTGACTCTGAAATTATTGGTATATCTGAACACTTCTTAAATACGGAGATAATTCAGAGGCTTCCTTTACCAGGATACAGGTTGGCTGGCAGCTTTTCTAGGAGCTCTTTGCGGTGTGGGGGAGTAGCCATGTATGTGAAAAACGGTATCCCATTTGAGTCAATTGATGTTTCAAAGTACTGCACTGAAAAGGTGTTTGAATGTTGTGCAGGTGTGGTTAAATTTAGTGGAGCTAAACTTCTTACTGTTGTTATTTATAGATCCCCAAACTCCGATTTCACAACATCTTTGCTAAAGCTAGAGGAGGTTCTTGGTTCACTTTATAGGAAATACAAAAAGTTAGTTATATGTGGTGACTTCAATTTTAATTGTATAAGTGATTGTGCAAGGAAAAGGATGCTGGTAGACCTCCTTAATTCATATAATCTTATGCAAACCGTATTCTTTCCAACGAGAGTGCAAGGGAACAGTAGAACAACCATAGACAACATTTTTATTCATTCGTCATTATTAGAAGGGCATTCTGTTAGCAAAAAGGTGAATGGCCTTTCAGATCATGATGCACAAATTTTAAGTCTAAAAGATTTTTGTGCTGCAACACATGTTAAATATAGTTACCAACTTTTTAGGAAAGCTGATCCAGTTGCTGTACAGACTTTTGTAAACCTTATCAAGGAACAAGAGTGGCAAGATGTTTATAGTGCTGATACAGTAGACGATAAATATAATGCTTTCCTCAAGACTTTTCTCGTGCTCTTTGAAAGTTGCTTTCCGTTAGAACGTTCAAAACAGGGTACTAGCACAAACAGGCAGCCTGGGTGGATGACTAAAGGGATAAGAATATCTTGTAGAACAAAGTGGCAATTATATCAAAACGTTAGAAACAGTCAAAATCTAAATGCAGCAGCCCATTACAAACAGTATTGTAAGGTGCTTAAAAAAGTTATTAGGAAGGCAAAAAGTATGTGGTATGCAGATAAAATAGCTAAGTCTCAGGATAAAATTAAAACCATATGGTCAGTCGTAAAGGAAGTGGCTGGTCTGCAGAGACAGGTCGAGAATATAGAATCAGTGCGTAGTGGGGATGTCCGTGTTACTGATAAGTTGCATATATGTACAGTACTTAATAATCACTTTCTGAATATAGCAGGTGAACTAAATAGAAACCTAGTCCCAACAGGGAATCATATAGGGCTCTTAGAAAAAAGTGTTCCGAGACTGTTACCTGAAATGCTCCTCCATGATACTGACAAGAGGGAGATTGAGTTAATAATTAAATCACTAAAGACCAAGAACTCTCATGGATATGACGGGGTATCTAGCAGAATACTGAAGTATTGTTCCACGTATGTTAGCTCAGTACTTAGCCATATCTGTAACTTTTCCTTTAGGAGTGGTCGGTTTCCTGACCGATTAAAGTACTCGGTAGTGAAGCGACTTTATAAAAAGGGAGACAGGGATAATGTTGACAATTATAGACCTATTTCTATGCCATCGGTGTTTGCTAAAGTTATCGAGAGGGTTGTATATACAAGGTTACTGCAGCATTTAAATTCACATAATTTGCTGTCAAATGTACAGTTTGGTTTTAGAAATGGCTTAACAACTGAAAATGCTATAGTCTCTTTTCTCTGTGAGGTTTTGGACGGATTAAATAAAAGGTTGTGAACGTTAGGTGTTTTCTTTGATTTAACGAAGGCTTTTGACTGTGTTGACCACAAAATATTACTGCAGAAGTTGGAACATTAGGGAGTAAGGGGAGTAGCTTACAATTGGTTCGCCTCCTACTTTAAGAACAGAAAGCAGAAGGTAATCCTCCGCAGTATTGAGAGTGGTAATGATGTTCAGTCTCAATGGGGCACTGTTAAATGGGGCGTTCCCCAAGGGTCGGTGCTGGGGCCACTGCTGTTCCTTATTTATGTAAATGATATGCCTTCTAGTATTACAGGTGATTCAAAAGTATTTCTGTTTGCTGATGACACCACCTTGGTAGTGAAGGATCTTGTGTGTAATATTGAAACATTATCAAATAATGTAGTTCATGATATAAGTTCGTGGCTTGTGGAAAATAATTTGATGCTAAATCACAGTAAGACTCAGTTTTTACAGTTTCTAACCCACAATTCAACAAGAACTGACATTTTACTCAGACAGAATGGGCATGTTATAAGCGAGACGGAACAGTTCAAGTTCCTAGGCGTACGGATAGATAGTAAGCTGTTGTGGAAAGCCCATGTTCAGGATCTTGTTCAGAAACTAAATGCCGCTTTATTTACCATTAGAACAGTATCTGAAATAAGTGACATTTCAACACGAAAAGTAGTATACTTCGCATATTTTCATACGCTTATGTCATATGGTATTATTTTTTGGGGTAATTCTTCTGATTCAAAAAGGGTATTTTTGGCTCAAAAACGGGCTGTTCGAGCTATGTATGGTGTAAGTTCGAAAACCTCTTGTCGACCCCTATTCAATAGTCTGGGAATTTTGACATTGCCCTCACAGTGTGTATTTTCTTTAATGTCGTTTGTTGTTAGCAATATTAGCTTATTCCCAAGAGTTAGCAGCTTTCACTCAGTTAATACTAGGCAGAAATCAAATCTGCATGTGGAATGCACTTCCTTGACTCTTGTGCAGAAAGGAGTGCAGTATTCTGCTGCATCCATTTTCAGTAAGCTACCACAAGAACTCAAAAATCTTAGCAGTAGCCCAAACACTTTTACGTCTAAACTGAAGAGTTTACTCATGGCTCACTCCTTCTATTCTGTCGAGGAGCTCCTGGAAGAGATAAAAAATTAAGCAAATTCCAGTGTTACATTCTTGATTTTCTTTATTTAAACTAACGACTTGTCGCCTGAATATGTTTCTTACATTTCATTTTATCTGTTTCTACAATCGTGTTATAATTTCATGTATTGACTCGTTCCATGACCATGGAGACTTCTCCTAAATGTGGTCCCACGGAACAATAAATAAATAAATAAATAAATGAGCGACCATCTACAGATGGGTGCACCCTGTACCCTTCATGGCATCCGGAAGGACCCTTTCCACATCTGGAATGACTCCCCCCGGTATGCACACGGAGTGCGATTGCAACAATAACAGAGGAAATGTTACAAAGAACTTGGAAAGAAATTGAATATAGACTCGATATTCTTCTTGCTACAAATGGTTCACATGTAGAGGTGTATTGATTATAAATAAATAAATTCTCTGAGATGCTCTACAATGTGGTGCATTTTTCATTGTTGTATCTACTGTGTTTTTTTCCCTGGGTCTTTGAAATCAGGGAGGTTTGAGTGGGACACCCTGTAGTTTCAAGTTCAATAAGCGCTTCAATATCTGTTGATGTGATTAGTTTGGATTTGTTTAAATTTTTGTTAATGATGGCTAATGCTGACTTTTCTGTGATATAGGCATACAGATTTGCAATATTCAAAAATGCTAGTGTAGTTTTCCAGGGTACCTGGAAGTCCTGGACTGGCTGTGTGAATTCTTACTTGTTCTTAATGGCTCTGCTCCTTTTAAAATTTATGTTCTCTTCAGGATGTTGAACAGTTTCTTGTTTAGCTGGAACGCTGAACTTTTTCTTGTGTTTACTACAGGTATGAGCAGGACACAATCTTTATATACTTTGGGTTGGGCTCTTAAAACATATGCTTGTTATTTCAACATGATTATGTTTTTAGTTTCTTATATTGTGAAGAGGAAATTACTGCTCTTCATTGCAACTTTAATCTGTCTTTGGAAACACTGAGTGGAATCTTTCTTAATATCACTGATGTAATTTTAGACAAAACTCATCTGGTTTTGGTACATAGTCATGTATTTTCATTATAATAGTGGCATTGCCTTTAACTGCTTTAAGAGCTATGGCCTCATTTTCTTTCAGTTTTTGACTGTTATTACGAGCTGCTTTTCTCTCGTTAAATGTGATATTCTGTTGCTGCTGGTCTTCCTCAAGTGTTTTTTTTTTTCAGATTTAAGCTGGACTTTTCAGGCTCTATTGCCTGTTCTGTTGGATGTTCAATTCCAAAATTTGCAGCTCTAATAATGTCACTGATCAGGTGATTCAATGATTGTTTGTCAAACTTGTGCCTAATGTTGTGATTGTATCATTTCTCAAGCAAACGTATTTCAGGCTTTTCAAAGTGTATGTTGTCTTAATGGCTGGAGGCTGAAACGTATGTGTGGGAGATTTTTCATGAAATGTTGCTGAATTTCGTTGTTTCGAGCGTCGTCAGGTTTTGGAAATATCCTTGAAAACGGAGTTGCAGAATAGCCTCAATTAATATATCCCTAACTTTACTTCTAATTAAGTAAATTTGCCTTATGTTGTTCTGCTCTCCATCTTTACTCCGATCAGTTACATTGTGTATGAGATTTTTCCTCTGATCCTCTGCGACATTATCAAAGAGATTCCACAAGAAGGTTTCAAATGGGTTGCATATGATACACAGCATCCTTATAGGATATTTGTGACACTCTTGAGCCATTTTCCACCCAACTGGTGGTCGTGACAGAGCATGTGCAATTACATTCTCTTTGTCTGGTAAGTAACAGACAGAAAAATTGAACTCCTGCGAGGCCAGCAACCATGGCAGTAGGGATCCATGAGTGAGTAATGTCTTTGTAAAGAATTCCATCGCCTTGTAGTCTGTCCAGACGTATGTGTACCGATCTAATAAGAAAAACCTCAACAATTGCTAATGCTTCGGGCTCGTTTATTTAATGCTTTCTGACACGCTTATTCGGTATCTGACTCACAGACACAGTCGAACTGTGTTCCAGAGCCTTTGCATCTTCCCCTTCCAAATGGAGGACCATATCCATTCACCAAGAGGAGCTGTCAGCTGGAAGATGGAATGGCTGTGAAAGATTGGCGTGAGCTAAATCTTTCGCATTTCCTAACTAGTCATTAATTCTATGATTCTCTTGTTTACATTGCTCCGCCCACTTCTCGCTCCGCCCACTTCTAAGATGCATTCTTCACAGCAATGATAAAACAGGTGGCGTATTGAAGGCATGGTGACTGGTAAAACTGCTGTAGTATCCCACAGGCCCCATAAAAGCACGCAGTTGCTATGCAGTAGTGGGTATTGGGACGTCTCATATTGAACTGAGCTTATCTGGATTAGGTATTGTCCCCCCCCCCCCCCAACTGATTATATTAGCGAGGAATTTCATTTGCCATTCCTTAAATACAGACTTCTTTAAGTTCACGATAACTCTATCTCCTAAAGCTTCAAATACGTGTCCTAGTAACTGGCGGTGTTCCTGCCACATTTTGGCCGCAATCAGAAAGTCGTCTATGGAGACTGTGACCTTAGTGTCAAAGCTGTAGCCCAAGTTGTCACCCAAAACACTTACCATTGTAGCAGTGAAGACACTGGGCCCAGCGGGTAATCTTGTAAAGTGATAAGCCTTGCCCTAATGTGAAAAGGCTATGTCTTATCAGAAAGACGGTGCTTAATTTGTCGATACCGATCCACATGTAACATCTATGCTAGTGACCCTAATCACTCTCCTCCATCAAAATATGATTCAGCTTCTGAGTGTCACACTGTTCCAAAAAATGGTTCAAATGGCGCTGAGCACTATGGGACTTAACATCTATGGTCATCAGTCCCCTAGAACTTAGAACTAATTAAACCTAACTAACCTAAGGACATCACATACATCCATGCCCGAGGCAGGATTCGAACCTGCGACGGTAGCGGTCGCGCGGTTCCAGACTGAAGCGCCTAGAACCGCTCGGCCACATCGGCCGGCACACTGTTCCATCTCTCTTGGAGACAACTGCTATTGGGTTATTGTAATGGCTTACTGCCAGTTCTACGATGCCTCCATCCAGCATGCATTGACCTTCTCTGTCTAATAAATCTCTCTTTGTTAGAGGGATCGGATATATTTTAGCGTAAACAAGCATGTGAAGTTTTATTTGTTTTGTAAATAAAAAATGCCTTCTCTTGCTGTACTGTCTTTTATTCTCCCTGACGCGTTTCGCCTTTTTTTCACTTTAAGGCATCATGATTGTGTCTTAAAGCGAAAAAAGACGAAACGTTGTTCAAACTACGTAATTTCTCCAGAATGTGGCGGAAGCACATGTCAGTAATGATACAGCAACTAGCTTAACTGATTTTCCTCCTGGTACGTTTATCTCTTCCAGTTGCACGATGTTTGCTTCTGTTTCATTGCTGAATCTGTTGCGAGTTACTGCCCATTCTCTTGATGATTCTGCGTGCGCTGCTTCTGTTAGTGAACACTGACTGTTGTATGTTGAACACACTTACAGTACCTTGGGATCTTGGCACTGTCAAGCAATGCCCTCTCTTTAAATGCCGCTGTTACCTGTCTTCCGTCAGACTTAGCCGTGAAGAGTCCTTTCTCTAAATCCAAACTGACTCGTGCACTTCATAGCCAGTCCTACCCCAGTAGGATCGGAATGCACAAATAGGGGATGAAAATCATGTTTTGTCTAAACATCTAATAGCTCGTCGCAGCCGCCAGCCAGATTTGTTTCCTTAAAGATATAATAACGTCTCCCTCTACATATATGATACTGACACCTGGTAGTGGTAGTATCGGTAACGAACCCTTTCCTATTAGTAATAAATTATTACCTTCTGAAAAAGTAGACAGGTCGTCCAGAATCCAGATCAGTAACTAATTCCATATCTTGAATCATCACAGGCACCACTGGTAGTGCTTTGTGCACCTCTTCGCAATAACTCACCATCTGAGT
Organism: Schistocerca americana; assembly: GCF_021461395.2. Lineage (NCBI taxonomy): Eukaryota > Metazoa > Arthropoda > Insecta > Orthoptera > Acrididae > Schistocerca > Schistocerca americana. Next base: position 464,769,016 of record NC_060130.1, read on the forward strand.
TTGGTGAAGCCCTTTTTGTATTCGCGTTCCTAATCAGACCCCTCTAGAAACTAGTCCCTGTTTCCTTTATACTGTGGTGTGAGTTATTGCACCTCTTCCAACGAACTGGGACATTCTACTTAACTCGATAACTCACGTACATTCATGAGCAGGTTTATTTCATCCTCTTAACAATAGTGGACCAAGGCAGGCTTCAGAACAAAGAGGACATTGTTCTCTTATGTAAACAAACCTGCCACTTGCCATAGCTCCCCTTATGTAAACAAACCTCTCACTTGGGCTCTTGTATATTTAGGATGAATTAATCGACAGTAACTGTCATTAGAGGCGCAATTAATGGTCTATAACTGTCATTATAATTACCATAATTTATGGGCAAGATGGCAGCAGATTAACGCACTTGTGCACATGTTTACTCGGGTGTTAGTTGATGGTCAAATGCTTTTAGCGTAAAGTGACAACTGTCATCATAAGCATGTTGATTTATGACCCAAAATGGCATCTCTCCTGCCCCCACTGGTACAGTGTGCTCCTCTTGGTCCTTCTCCCACCACCAGTATTACAGTGTGCTTCCATTAGTCCTCCTCCCCCCCCCCCCTCCACACCACCACCGTCTTAGTATCTCCAGCATCCTGGGAGATGACTTGTCATTCTTAATCTGTACCTCACTTGAGCAACAGCATAAAATGTCTGCAATATCCGGCGCAGTAATGCACTCAATGCTATTTACCGATCTGTTAAATAGTACAGATGTAAATATGGAACTTAACGCATCAGTGCACCAAAATATGCTCTTGCTACCCTGCATGAGAATACGGGATCTAGCAACAAAAATGGTAGTGCATAATGTTTAACTAATGTCACACTGTATCAATAAAAGATACACTCTTGCTACTCTAACACTATAGTAAGCAGGACCTAGCAGCTAATATCATGCGTAAAAATGTTATCTAACATCACACTGCACCAAAAAATTTGCTCTTGCTGCTTTGACACTATAATATCATAGCAAATAACACAGGGATGCATTAGCTATGCAACTTATTATATATCTTCCACGCACTGACACCACGCTTGTCCAGGGAAAGATGGGTGATGGGGACAAAGCTCCACATAAAGCTAGGTGGCTACTAGAGTGAGCTTTGGTAGACAACACAGACAGGGGACTGTTGGCTGTGGGTAGCCATCCAGCATGTCCCTCCTCGTTTTCAGGAACTTAAATACACAAACACAAGGTCTGCTGTCTGACAGCAGCAGCCTGTCTCGCAGCATCTTATTCAGAGTGCTTAAAGATATGTTACTGGTTTAGCAGAGTCAGTATGGCATTTGCAAACAGGAAAAGGAAGTGCCCCACAGGCCAACTGCTTCTGCTAAATTAGTAGCAAGTTTTCTATGAAAAATAAGAAGACATATTAAAAAACCATTTATTTTATTCGATCTCTTTTTACAACCTTCTCAGCACAGTTTAATAGGAGGTGGGCCATCATCCTCGCAATCTCCATGCAACTGAAAGGGCTTGTCACGAAATTCATACTTGGAAACAAACTCATCACTCTGAAACACTGGCTACAGCTTGTTAAATTTGTGTGTACTATTACACAAAGCAGGCATCAGTTCTTTAGTGAACAGATAGTAATCTATTGCATTCAAGTTATAGCACCTGTTCGTAAGATTTTTACAAGATTAAAGAATCACCTTACACACATTTTTAGATTCAAGCCATTTAAATGTGTAATATATGTGGTGTCACCGCCAGACACCACACTTGCTAGGTGGTAGCCTTTAAATCGGCCGCGGTCCGGTAGTATACGTCGGACCCGCGTGTCGCCACTATCAGTGATTGCAGACCGAGCGCCGCCACACGGCAGGTCTAGAGAGACTTCCTAGCACTCGCCCCAGTTGTACAGCCGACTTTGCTAGCGATGGTTCACTGACAAATTACGCTCTCATTTGCCGAGACGATAGTTAGCATAGCCTTCAGCTACGTCATTTGCTACGACCTAGCAAGGCGCCATTACCAATTGCTATTTATCTTGTGATGCATGTACCGCCAGACCGATGTTCACCAATTATGGATTAAAGTTAAGTATTCCATAAGCTACGTACTATTTTTGCTACTATAAAGACCTTGTCCTGTTCCAGACCTCACGCCATCCTGCGTGAGCTTAAACGCGTGCCTTTCGGCTACCGGTCATAGTGGATTGGCTGTCTGGCCAGTCCACAACAATATACATCAACACTCTCTGTCCTGTTGAATAAATAGTCTTCTAGCTGCACCATTATCAAGTATTGCAGTATAATTTATTCCAGAATATTTAGAATGGCTGGTTTTAGGAGGTCCCCTGAAAACATCAATCTCCAGCAAACGTCGTTTTCCGTTAACAGTATCTTAAAAGTCGACTGCAGAGCGTTGAAGGATGCTTTGATGCTGAGAACTTGCACTATACACTCGTTGCCTGCATGTAAATTAATGACTAATATCATTACTCTCTTCTTACCGCATTTAGTGTCTAATATCATGCCCCTATTTATTGAGTCATGCAATGAACTGACTGTGGAGCTCTCTGTATGCTTTTATATATGGACACACACACACACACACACACACACACACACACACTTGAAACCAAAGATGATATACATGTAGTTGAACCATGCACTGCAGCTCACCCCCCCCCCCCCTCCTCAATGAAGGCAGAAAGTAAGTATTAATCATGCTGCAGTTAGTAACTAATACATTTATTCCTCCTCTCACTTTTCCCACAGATGAGGTGAAGCCACCAAATGTTAGAATTATGTCATATAACACCATCTACAGTTTGAATGTCAGTGACAGAAAACTTGTTAGTGTGGCGATATCTCTGATTACGAGTCCTACCCAGTGCTGGTTTTCAAAGATCCTTGACAGAGTGGTACCAAAGCCATAATATCCCTAGATGAGTGGATTTGCCTATGTGAAACTCCAATGCAGATTGCCACCATGTTCAGCGACCTTGGTCAGGCGCCATCAGTGATAGTGAGTGACCATGCAGTTGCCTCAAGAAACATTCCAAGCACAATTAAAATTTATGACAAAGAGGAATGCACTCATCTACAGGAACAGACATTTAAAATCTTATATATTGTCAGTTATGCAATTCAGACAAGAGGCTAAGCTTACAACCATATGTGTACAGATTTTTCGAGAAAATGTGGATCAATTGGCAGAAATGATTGCTCAACCTTATGACCTACGTTTTCCATCAATATGTAGGAATATATATGAACCAACCACTCATGATGTGGGCACCAAACTATGAGAATATTTTGGCACATACAGAATATCTATCCTCACATAAGTAAAAATTTATAACTGAATAATGATATAAGAGTAATAAGTGTTTTTCTTTATCTATAAAATCTCTTGCATTCTAACTTAAAACTGTAGTCGTATTCATGGGTGAGTGGACGAAACATCCTAATCACAGGACTTCGAAGGACGTCTGCAGAGATGTGTATGGGCAAATAGAAGTATAAGTGTTGAACAACTGACTGCCCAGATCAACCTGAGGGTTACCAATAATGTCGCCTCAATGACCATTCAGCGAACGTTGCTGCTTATGAGCCTCTGCGACAGACACCTTGTTCATGCACCCACGCTTACAGCTGTTCGTTGGTAAGGAAGGCTGAAATGTGCACACCAATATCGCAACTTGACGTAGTCTTTTCAAACGAATCAAGTTTTATGCTCCATCGGGCAGATGGCCGGTGTCATACACAGTGAGAAACATCTGAAACCAAACACTGCGCAACTAGGAGGGAGAAACATTATCTGGGGAATGGTTTCATGACATTCCCTAGGTTATCTCGTCATTCTGGAAGGTATAGTGGCTCAACACAAGTATGTGTCTCTCATTGGAGACCATATCCACACGTAAACGCAGTTTGTTTTTCCTTGACATGATGGCATCTACCAGTAGGAAAATGCAACATTTCATACAGCTCACAGTGTACCTGCGTGGTTCGAAGAGCACCAGGATGAGCTTACCGTACTCCACTGGCCACTATCTCCCCGGATTTAAACCCAATCGAGAATCTGTGGGATCACCTCGATCGGACTGTTCGCACCATTGATACTCAACGGAGAAACCTAGCACAGCTGGCCGCAGCATTGGAGTTGGCATGGTTCCACAATCCTGCCAATACCTTCCACAACATCACTGACTATCTCCCTGCACGTATCATGTTGCAAATGTTGGTTATTCAGGCTTTTGACAGATGGTCATATTAATGTGCCTGGACAGTGTACTATCTCCGGGTTCTGCTCTACAGTAGGACAAGAATATACGATTGTTCAGGTTCCACAAAGCCCCATATGTCTTCCAGGGACAGTCCAGGCATTAGACCATCTCAAGATTAATATTCTAGATCAGGATAGAAATTTATTTGATTTTCGTTGTGAGGATATAGTTATATGTCTCCACCTGAACCAACATGGGAGTGACGTGTAAAGCAAAATCACACAGCTGTCAGTACACCACTTAGAACCTGAACACAGTGCGATAACACTGGAGAACTACAAGTTTCTAAAGCAATAGATTTGAAACTACACATTCACATCGCTTGATATAACAGCTCCACTTCAACATAATGTATGAATCATCAATCAGCAATATATTTCCCACAAACCTTTTGCTTCAGCAACGTTTAATAATAACGATGATAAACGAACTCTGGTTCAACACCAGGATATATTGACAGTTCCTAGGAACAGTTTCCTTTATCTAGTAGGGCAGTTTTTAAAGAAGAATGGAGACCCTACATCAACTTCACAACTCACATTAACATTTTTACGTTTCTGTTTCAAGGAATAGAATATGAACTAAATGGCATCGAAATCGACCACATCCTTAATATGAAAATCACATCAACCTCAAAACATATGTTTCCACATCTGCTTCAGACACGATTTGTCTGCAGAACGCAGGATGGTTCCTAGATAGAGCGGTTAAATCAACCGCTTTAGTTTATGCTTACCCCTTAAGATGCTTATGGGATTCTTTGAAGATATGTAACGAGTCATTGTGAACTCGAAACAAGAACTGATTTTAGTGATACGTGTGATGGATAATAACTCTTATGTTCAGGAAGAACCTAATCCCGAAGAGTATATAATAGTGCTGGGGAAGGTCACATGAAAGATGGAGCAGATTTCAGTATCAGGTAAAGAGCACCTATGATTCCTGAGTGTACTGAATTCCTCTGCTCTGCTGCCATTACCTTTCTGTTCATGGAAACTGCGTGAATATCCACCCCTTTGAACCACCTCACGTATGTCTTGGTCGGTTAAGATTGGTTCAAATGGCTCTGAGCACTATGGGACTCAACTTCTGAGGTCATTAGTCCCCTAGAACTTAGAACTAGTTAAACCTAACTAACCTAAGGACATCACAAACATCCATGCCCGAGGCCGGATTCGAACCTGCGACCGTAGCGGTCTTGCGGTTCCAGACTGCAGCACCTTTAACCGCACGGCCACTTCGGCCGGCCGGTCGGTTAAGACAAGTGTTCAGGTGGACACATCTTGATTCATTATATTGACGCTGCAGACCAAGAGGAAAGGAACTTGAAGAAATATTTGAGCGTATTCGATAACTGTAATCTAACAAATGCTAAGGTTTTTTTAAATGATGAAGTATACCCATAAAATAACCGACATCTGAACTGGAATAATACAGTATACAGTATACAGTCTGTTATATGCCATGTGTTCAGAGTTTTGCCTCTCCTATTATGAAATGGACAATGGATCCAGATGTATACTGAGAGTTTTAAATAAGTAACGTCTATCACCTTTATAGACACCTCAAAGCAAATCGAGCTCATTAAGCGTGTCGTGTTGATGTTCATACAGAATCTGAATCATGGCACGACTTTGTTAAAAAAAAACAACCACAGAAAAATTGTTATTGGATATTGGGATGCTGAATTACTGTCCATTGATTGGAATAGTCCAAGAAGTAATATTAATTAACGAGCAATGCGTCACATCTGTGGAATTTCACGAAGGAATCTCAGAGTGCGAACATTATCGTTAAGCACACATGGTTTTATGAACGAATTCAGACAGTTTGTGTTTAAAAATCTGGCCTTTAGTGCTTTTACGAACGTTGGATGTGTAATAGCTACATTCTTTGTGAAAGGACGCAAGGGACCTGGCATATCTCTGGAACATTTGCTAATGACATTTCGGAATTTCGATCACATCGATAGTGTAGTTTACGTCAAAGGTGGTGAGAAGGTGGCTTGGATGAGAAGAGTATTTCAGTGCACTTCAATACATGACCTTGAGTCATATGGCTGCCCAGTTATCTGACAGCTCAAGAAAATGTACAGAGGAGAAGAAGTCGAAGTCTGAAACAATGCTTTTATTTCTGCTTCAAATGATATGAAATTAGTTTTAAGTTGGGTGACCAATAAATCATTTTTTAAACTAAATTATACATTTGACTTATTCTCTTACCCCTTGTGCACCAATAGATGGTGAGTATGCAAATTCTGCCACACACCTCCCATGTGGTTACGTTCCAGAATAGAAGACAGAATCTCACACAGTTTTCGAATGCATTTTTCAAAGCAGTGTTGATCAAATGCATATGTCTCCCACTTTCTGGCACAAGCTGCTCGGTAAGCATATTTATTATTATTATATTACTTATTTGGTGCCATTTACAAATGACCTGCGACCTTGTTACTAAGACAGGTCGTATTTTCACAATACAAGATTGTACATGTACAGAATGTGATACTTATTTGTTATTTCTTATTTTTAAAAAGTATTAATAATATTGCAGCTTTAAATACTTAGAAACGTAAAAGTAATTAAGAAAAGAAAATCTTAAAATTAGCGTTTTATGAATGGAAGATAGGAATTTATGAAGATAGAGAAGAGGTTATGACATATTACAACTTCCAGACATCTTATGATTTTTTAAAAATTTTCTAAAATAAACAAGATTTATAAATTTAAGATGGATAGATAAAAGATATTAAACATTTATGAAATCAACAAAATTTTGGAAAATCGAATTATAAACCATAACCATATTTTTAGGAAGAATAAAATCAGAACAAATGAAAGATGATAGTGGAAGAACGTCCCTTCAGCAAGTATGTATGACGGTGAGTGTCTTCGGATTGTCTCTCAAGCCACCGACCGCCAATCACAGCCTTTTTTATTTAGGCTATTGTGTTGCTTATTTACGGTATTTCTTCATTTTCATTTACGGTCATGTAGGGATCAGTATCATCACCTGATTCCATGTTGGAATCAGTGTTGTTTTCCAACCTGTTGATTGTTTCCTGTCTGGCTCCGACATACTCTCTATAGGTCACTTTAGGTATATCGTCAGCGAGTGTGTTTAAGATGGTCCATTGGTATTCGTCTCTGAGCATTGCGTATGTGGGGTCTTGAATATTGTTGAGGTTTAAGTGTGCTGCGCGTCTGATGTTGGTGTGATGTTCGCAGAAAAAGACGATGTGTTCTGGAGAGCCTTCTTCCCCACATGTGCATGTTGGTAGCTGCCTCAGACTCATACTCTTTAAGTGCGTGGGATAAGGACCGTGTTCTGTTAAGAAGTGGACTATACCGCGGCTGGAATTGATATGTTTGAGTTTTAGTCTCTTGCTTACATTGGGAAAGAACTGGTGTAGCCTAAGGGCCTTGTCACTTGTGTCTCACTCACCTTGCCAGGTATCGATCCTCCAATTTTTTAGTTGGCGTTTCGTGTCAATTGCTACTCCAGTGATCATTCGTCCTGGTCGTGCCTTCCCACCTAAGCCAGTACAAAGTAGCTCTATATCTTATCGTAATGTCTATTTGGTAGCTTCCGAGCACCACACAGAGTGATTCCACTGAGGTGGTGCCGAAAGCTCCCAATAGTCTACGTAAGCCACTCCTTTGGCCTCGTCTGACGAGGGTCCAGCTTGTTAGGCTCAAGCTGTAAGCCCACGTGCTGGGGCGAAGCTAAGTACCGATTCGAGGAGAGCACAATGGTACGTCCGTGTAACTGAAAGGGGAATTTAAGATGTTCTGAATTTTGTCTTGCCCCTTTGTGTAGTATTTTTTCTACTTCGTTTGTGACAATGCGCATATGTTCATGGAAATTTTGCTTTTAGTCTATGTGTACCCCAAGATAGAGTGTGGTGACTGCTCTTTTAATGTTTGTATCCCCTATTTTTACATGCATATGACCAAGCAATCATTAGGTGAACTGCGTTGCTTTCTTCCGCAAACCTCACATGCGGTTTACGTGAACTCATCGTCTGGCCATACAAATGCTTGGCTCGCGCTCCCCTCTGCTTACACCAGTGGCTCAGCCGTCCACCTAGTGGTGGCCCATGTGTTCTTAGGATGGCTGGCTGAGGGCGTACTGTTTATGAGAGGTGTACAGACTGCTGAGGTGCTCCAGGCACACTGACCACTACTCTCTCTGTGCGGTTTTTTTTTCTTTAATTTTCCACTTCTAGTTCCGCATAACGAAATCTAGAAGCAATATCCCAAGGACATGTAACGTGTCAGTGCATGAAATTAGAACATAAAAGTAATGTCAGATAAAAACAAAATTTTTATGAACCCGAAAATGTCAATCTGTAAGTGTGGTGTCACCGCCAGACACCACACTTGCTAGGTGCTAGCCTTTAAATCGGCCGCGTGTCGCCACTATCAGTGATTGCAGACCGAGCGCCGCCACACGGCAGGTCTAGAGAGACTTCCTAGCACTCGCCCCAGTTGTACAACTGACTTTGCTAGCGATGGTTCACTGACAAAATACGCTCTCATTTGCCGAGACGATAGTTAGCATAGCCTTCAGCTACGTCATTTGCTACGAGCTAGCAAGGCGCCAGTACCAGTTACTATTGATACTGTAATCATGTACCGTCAAGAGCGACGCTCATCATTAATGGATTAAAGTTAAGTATTCCACCAGCTACGTCCGTTTTTCTAAAGTCTAATTTCCTTGTCCTGTTCCAAACCTCACGCCAGCCTGCGTGAGCTAAAACGCGTGCCTTTCGGCTTCCTCTAATAATACGGGGTTGGCTCTCCTGCCAACCCACAACAGTAAGTTAAAGTAAATGCGATCAAAAATACAACAAGAATCAGCTTAATTTTGCAAGGAATTCCTTGACAGAATAGGAGTGACCCATGGGGAATCTCTTCAGTTTCGATTTGAAAGCGCGTGGATTACTGCTAAGATTTTTGAATTCGAGAGGTAGCTTATTGAAAATGGATGAGGCAGTATATTGCACACCTTTCTGCACAGGAGTTAAGGAAGTCTATTTGGTAGCCTCCGAGCACCACACAGAGTGATTCCACTGAGGTGGTGCCGAAAGCTCTCAATAGTCTACGTAAGCCACTCCTTTGGCCTCGTCTGACGAGGTTCCAGCAGGTTTGATTTCTGTCGAGTATTAACTGAGTGAAAGCTGCTTATTCTTGGGAATAAGCTAATATTATTAACAAGAAATGACAGTATGGAATATATATATTGAGAGACTAATGTCAAAATACGCAGACTCGTGAACAGGGGTCGACAAGAGGTTCTCGAACTTACATCCCTTATTGCCGTAAATGCCCGTTTCTGAGCCAAAAATATTCGTTGAGAATGGGAAGAGTTACCCCAGAATATAATTTCATATGACATAAGCGAAGTAGACAACTTTTCGTGTCCAACTGTCACTTACTTCAGATACTGTTCGAATAGTTAGAAATTGTAAAAACTGAGTCTTACTGTGATTTAGCGTTAGTTTATTTTCTATAAGCCATGAACTTGTGTCATGAACTGCACCACTTGAAACAGAGCCAATGTTGCACGCAACATCCTTTACTAACCAGCTAGTGTCATCAGCAAACGGAAAACTTTAAGATTACCTATAATGCCAGAGAGCATATCATTTATATAAATAAGGAACAGGAGTGGCTCCAGCAGTGATACCTGGCCATAAGGGTCCAACATTTGGAGCAATATTCCGTGATCAAAACAATCAAACATCTTAGTTAAATCAATAAAGATGCCTAGTGTTCGAAACCTTTTGTTTAATCCATCCAGTGCCTTACAGAGGAAAGACAATATAGCATTTTCAGTTGTTAAACCACTTCTAAAGCCGAACTGTGTATCTGATAGCAAATTATGTAAAATAAAATGATCAATTATCCTTACAGCCTTTTCAATAACTTTATCAAACACTGATGGCATAGAACTAGGTCTAAAATGGTCTGCGTTATCCTTTTCTCCCTTTTTATAAAGGATACTTTAATGGTTCAGGAAGCTGACTATTCTTAAAGTAAAAATTACAAATATGGCTAATTACAGGGCTAACATGTGCAGCACAGTACTTTCATAATCTGATAGGCACTCCATCATATCCATGAGAGCCCTTAGTCTTCAGTGATTTAATTATTGACTCAATCTCCCCCTTGTTATTATCACAGAGGAGTACTTCAGCACGAATTTCGGAAAGGCATTTTCCAAGAGTGTTATATGATACCCTGTTGTTATTTAAATGACCATCTATGCTCAGAAAATGACTGTTAAATACTGTACATATATCTCACTTATCAGTAACAGAAATATTGTTACTACGAACTGATTTTATATCGTCTACCTTGTGCTGCCGACCAGACAGTTCCTTTTAATTTTATCCTGTGAATTAGCTATTCTATTTGCGTACCACATACTCCTTGCCTTCCTAATAACATTTTTAAGCACCTTACAATACTGTTTGTAATGGGCTACTGTAGCTTGATTGTGACTACTTTTAACATTTTAATATAATTCCCACTTTGTTGTACATGATTTCCTTATCCCACTAGTCAGCCACCCAGGCTATCTTTTACTGCTAGTACCCTGTTCAAGGTGTTTGCATTTCATTAAAAAGAGAGAGTCAGTCATAATGAATAATAACAGCACTGACTTTATCATCTCTGACAGAGCCGAGTGTAACCAGTGCATTCGTTACGTTCACAGGCACAGCAAAGCGTTAAAGAATGAACTGCCTTAAGCAGAACTTAGCGCTAAGATGCACAGTTGCATAAATAGAAGGGAGATACAGCAGCTTGCTCTATGTAGCTTTGTCTGCTCTGGTAGATGGTGTTTGTGATGATGATGTTTGGTTTGTGGGGCGCTCAGATGCGCGGTCATCGGCGCCCGTACACAGTCCCAATTTTGACACAGTCCAATTTTTACACAGACCAATTTGGCCAATGTCACGAATGATGATTATGGTGATGAAATGATGAGGACAACACAAACACCCAATCCATGGGCAGCTAAAATCCCCAATCCAATCGGGGATTGAACACAGGACCTCGTAATCCAGAGGAAACAGAGATGGTGTTTGCGTCTGGCACAAAAATTAACTGGAGGACCTTCCTCTGCTTGTATCACTGTGCTCTGGCGGATCTTGTCTTCCACAAAATTTATTATATATACAGCACAGGACTCAGCTCTGGAGGTGCGTCCGCTATGGAAAACGTTATATGGCACACATGTTTACCATATAGCGTACAGTACTCTACTCTCCCGGCTGCTTCTGGTACACAAATTTATTATATGGAGCCGAGGACTTTACTGTGGAGCCGCTATGAAATTTATTATATACAACACACAGAACACACTGTTTCAGTATTTGTTTGGCACAGGACCCGCACTGCGCTAGCAGGTCCGTGGTGGAAGACGGCTTATGCGTGAATCTGGTCTACGAGCATATTACGTTATCACCATACAGGAGCAGCTTTGGTCCTGTCTCAGCTTGCAATAGCGTAGGCGTCCACCTGATAGGTCGATGAATACGACGAGAGCATCCTCTGTTCTCAATGGTTGAAAAACTATGATGTCAGCGTTCTCTGCTCATATTGGTTGAAAATATGGTGGTGGGGCACTCTATTGGTCATATCTGTTGCTAGCTGCTACCCACCAGCGGACTATTAACAGAACACATTGTGGGACCACACCTCAGTCCTGATCAGACAGCCGCCAGAACCACTTGGAGTAATGAAGCCTCAATCAGTGAACTTATTCTTCCTCTGATGGAGTGACGCGCAAGCTAGCTCGTACTGATGTTGGTATGTATCGTGAACTTTTTGTGTCCATGTACTCATTCGTTGCTGTATAGCTGATAACTAATTATGATGAGTCTGTTGTTGTAGATGGCAGTATACTTTAGACATTATTGTGATGCGACAAGACTGATATCCTATTCGCTGATTGTCCTGCGGGGGAGCGAGGTGGTTGGGATTTGTGGTTTCAGAAGGGAGATCTTTGTGGAGGTAACTGCACATCCTTATACACAGGGTGATCAGAAACATTTTGAAAAGCTTGTAAGGGTGTCTCAGGGTAGTTTGTGCTGAGAAATAATTATTAACAAAGAAATTCGACAAATTGCTCCGTTTCTGATTTAATTAGCATTCAGGTTAGCGAGCCAGGCTGTTGCACACACATATTCAAGTGGCCCACCAGAGACAGCGTCGCCAAACGTGTTGTTCGTTTGGTTTCCTAAGAGCAAATAAGATAGCATACAAATAATGGATATGGGATGGTAGTAAGGATTGAACCTGAGCCAAAGGCCAAACAGTCCTGTGCACTACCATCTACAGTCTACACTATGAGAACAAGTGATACTAATTGTATCTGGAGGGCTACAGAAATTTGTACGTGCAATGGCCTGATTGGCTATCTTCAATACTGATTAACTCAGAACAGCGCAAAGTATCGAATTTTTTCTTAATAGTTACTTCTCAGCACAACCTACCCTGCAACACACTTACAAGCTTTTCAGAATGTTTCTGACCACCCTGTATATCTGTGTGTGTGTGTGTGTGTGTGTGTGTGTGTGTGTGTGTGTGTGTGTGTGAATACTACTACGATTATCTGACATACTTGTTCGTCTTTGTAGGTTTTTTTATGTTGCAGGGGCGAATGTGTCCCAGATTGAGCACGGCACTCTTACTGTTGTGCACTCCCAGCACATGCTCATCCAACATGCTGACGCCTGGGGTGCAGGCAGTCTGCTGGCTCCACTACACGGTGAGTGGCAACATAATCTTGCTTCTGTGTGTTTGAGTTTCTTTCTTGTGCATGGTATGTATATGATATCATCTGTTCTCTTTTCAGGTCTGAGTTTCCAAGGCTTGACTCAGCCTTTCAGTGAGTGCATATACATGTAGTGATATATATTTCTTCTACATCTATTATTACAACGACATCTGCATGCATTACTTATGGGTTCTTCTTCTTCTTCGTCCTCTCTCTAGATGCCAATGATACTCAGAATGAACCATCTCAGAGCATGGCCCCATTTTCATCCATTTCCTCACAGGGAGGGGCTCCAATAATAGATGAACACATCTGTATGTAGTAGTAATTCATACTTATTCTATAATAATAACAATTCACACTTGCTTTCATTGCTTACGGGATGTTCTTTCCGTTTCTAAGTGCTATAGGTAATGATGAAGCCATGAGGAATGGGTCGAAGGTACGGCAGCCGTAAGCGAGCTGTCTTAGCCCCTGAACCCATGAAGGAGACCATTAGCTTGCAGATATGGATCTGCCCTACTGTAGACGACCAGATGCGTGAGTAATGCTTTTTCTGCTTCTGCAATAACTTTTTGTCACTCTTACATACAACACTTCCGACACTTTTGTTTCTAGGTGTCCTCAGCAACAATAACGATGTGGTGATGATTTGGAGATGCTGCTAAGAGGTGGACCACAAGTAGACGACAACGATATGAGGGCTATATTCGATGCAAATGAACTTATGAGTAAATACGATTAGTCATTATTGTTGGCATATGATATACTGTTTTGTTTCTGAAATCGTTGCATGTACAAGATACTTATCAGTGTCCTTTTCTTTCGTGCAGAATACTTGAGGGAGCCAGCCAGAGGTGGACTTGAGGCATCAATAACACCACCTCCTAGCCCATCAGTGATGCATCTGGCGCCACCATCACTCCATCCAGGCTCCTCTCGGATCCTACAATCCTATCCTTGCATGTGGGGGCATCTACGGTGATATCACCACATCCAGGCCTGTCATGGCTGCAGTTTCTATGTGTGGGGCTTTCATTGATGGACCCCCATGTGTGGTGCCACCATGGTTGCAGTCCCTGTCTATAATCCCATCTACAACACCGCCACCTCACCTGAGACCACCATGGCTGTGTTTCCTATCTACGACTCAGTCTACAGGGTCATCATAGTGTTGCTCTCTATCTCATCTCCTGGGATCACCTAATTATAGTCAGCAGCCTGTTAGCAGCAGCTCCTTCGCCCGTCCTACTGCACTGGGACTGACCCAGGTCACTCACACACCAGCATTACACTACTCAATGATTGCAGGAATATTTACGGAGTGGATCTCAAATGCCCACATAGATAATTCCACTGTGGGCTACATAGATCTAGCCAATTCCTTAACACGCGTTTACCCATTCCACAAAGGGAACTGCCTAAAATCTCAATAGATCCTTTGTATCCCACCGTAAAATTCTACATTATATCTTGCTGCAGGCTAACGTTCCGCCAGAAAGAAGACGGTGATGTGGAGTCGAAAGCCACCATCTATATTTGGGGGGTGGGGGTGGGGGGGGGGGCACTGGTGTGATATTACATGATGACTCAATCGCTGAGTGGTTCCATGATTTCATCCCGACTGTCATGTTAGCCCCGTTTCCCAAAACGAAGGAAGGGGGTCTGGTAAGGCACTCAGCTGTTTATACTAATTAGATGTGCACACCGATGTTTCAACCCATTAAATGGGGAATCTACCTATATCGAACTCCCGAAGAATATTGCTAAGAAAAGGGGATTTATCAATGTTCAAAATCTCGAAGACGAATTATGATTCGCATGGTCAATACTTTCTTGTGAAATAAATGATACTAATAACCGCATCATCCATAAGAATATGGGACATATAATGTTTGTGGATTTTTTAAAATTTGATGGCATCTGATTCCCTGTGACACTCCAGGATGTAGCTAAGTTTGAGATGTGGAACTTGCACTATTCAGTTCATGTTTCTAGCCTGAGAAAGGAGGAAAGCAAACCAGTAGAGTACGATGTGAAGGCAAAGGTAGAAGTCTAGCATTAAGTTATTGGACCCCTCTACCTTTCCAAAGCAACCACTCAGATTGCACAACATGCAGATTTGCTGTTATTCTCCAAGGCAGAGAAACAGCACTACGTATGGGTCAAGAACACATCCCACTTATTTTCTATACAAAAGAGTAAAAAGAAACTGCATCTCATTATTGCTCTAGACACCTTAATTCTTTTAATATGTGTAAGGTTCTGGGGAAGCATCTGATCGATTATCCCAGCCAGGAACCGGCACGTTTCGAAATACCATCTGAGAAAAAAAGTTTCTGAAGTTTAAGAGTTTCCAGCACCAGGAGCATTGTCCTTTCGTAGTTTAGGCTGATTTCGAATGGCTGCTCGCTCCTGTAGTATGCTGTGAGGGGGATCCCACTGCCCCGCATACTTCTCTCACAGAGTGACACATACAATATGCAGCTGCATATCAAATTGTATACTCATATGACTCAAGTGAAAATCGTTTCAGGTCATAAATCGGGAATAATCCAGTGAGTTGGTAGCTCACTGAGGTCGAAATACTTGCGCGGTTTGTTGGTCGCATTTATGGCACCAACATTCCCATGACCATTTCGCTGGAGAATGATGCTTTGTACGAGAAAGCCATGAAATGTCATATTTGTGGGCTGTTGTTAGACAGAAAAGCGGAAAATCCACGTAGAGACCACTGTCACCTAACGGAGAAGTTCTGCAGTGCAGCACATAACGCACGCGACTTAAATTATTAAGTGCCATGAACATCCCCATCTTCTTCCACATTTTCAGTGGGTATGACGCTCATTTCACCATTAATTTTGTGACATATTACAAGTTCCTAATCAGGAGCGAATTACTGAGTTTCACCTGAGTGCTTCGGTAGTTAGGTTTTTGAATCTGTGCGTACTAATCTAACTTATTAGACTCAGTTCCTGCGTTTTCGTCAGGGTCTACAGTAGAGTTGCGCAGCACGTGCCGATAGTCCGTTTATCTGCATAGTTTAGTTTTCCACGGTCTTTAGTATGGACAGGGACTGCGATTGTTGTGTGCGGATGGGAGCCGAGTTGGTGGCACTTCGCTCTCAGCTTCAGGTTGTGATGGCTTCAGCTACACAGCCTGAGGCTGCAGTGGATGGGCACCACTGTTGTGGGCCGGCTGTGAAGATCCAACGGACGTCCAGCACGTCCGAGTCCTCCAATCGGTCCTCACCGGTCACAAAGGGTGCAGGCCGAACACAGGAAGAACGTAGATACAGGAACCATCGATATAACAGTTGTAAATTGCCGTAGCTGTGTTGGGAAAGTACCAGAGCTCCAAGCCCTAATAGAAACTACTGATGCTCAAATTGTTATAGGCACTGAAAGCTGGCTAAAGCCGGAGATAAGCTCAGCCGAAATTTTTGCGAAGAATCTAGTGTTTCGAAAGGATAAGCTAAACACGGCTGGGAGTGGCGTTTTTGCTGCTGTTAGAAGTGGTTTATCTTGTCGGAAATTGAAGTAGATAGTTCCTGTGAGTTAGTATAGGCAGAGATCATCATTGGCAACCGAAATAAAACAATAATTGGATCCTTTTACCGACCTCCCAATTCAGATGATACAGTTGCTGAGAAGTTCAAAGAAAACATGAGTTTGATTTCAAACACGTACCTGACTCATGCGATAATAGTTGGTGGTGACTTTAATTTACCCTCGATATGTTGGCGAAAATACATGTTTAATTCCGGAGGTACGAATATAACATCATCCGAAATTGTGCTAAACGCATTCTCTGAAAAATTTTTCGAGCAGTTAGTTCATAAGCCCACGCGAATAGTAAACGGTTGTGAAAACACACTTGACCTCTTGGCAACAAATAATCCTGAGTTAATGACGAGCATCAAAACGGATACAGGGATTAGTGAACACAGGGCTGTCGTAGCGACATTGAATATTGTAATCCCCAAATCCTCCAGAAATAAACGAAAAATATACCTGTTCAAAAAAGCAGATAAAAATGCGCTTGACGCCTTCGTGAGAGACAATCTCCACTCCTTCCAAATTGATAGTATAAGTATAGAGCAGATGTGACTTGAATTAAAAAAAATAGTATCGCTAGCAATTGAAAGGCTTATACCGAATAAATTAACAAACTACGGAGCTGATCCTCCTCGGTACACAAAATGAGTCAGAACACTATTGCAAAAACAACGGAACAAACATGCCAAACTTAAACAGACGCAAAATCCCCAAGATTGGCGATCTTTTACAGAAGCTCGAAATTTAGCGGGGACTTCAATGGAAGATGCGTATAACAGTTTCCACAACGAAGCTTTGTCTCGAAACCTGGCACAAAATCCAAAGAGGTTCTAGTCGTATGTGAAGTATGTTAGCGACAAGAAACAATCAATGCCTCCTCTGCGCCATAGCAATGGAGATACTATCGAAGACAGTGCTGCCATAGCAGAGTTACTAAACACAGCCTTCCGAAATGCCTTCACAAAAGAAGACGAAGTAAATATTCCAGAATTCGAATCGAGAACAGCTGTCAACACGAGTAACGTAGAAGTAAATATCCTTGGAGTAGTGAAGCAACTTAAATCACTTAATAAAAGCAAGTCTTCTGGTCCTGGCTGTATACCAATTAGGTTCCTTTCAGAGTATGTTGATGCATTAGCTCCATACTTAACAATCATATACAACCGTTCGCTCGACCTTACCCAAAGGCTGTAAAGTTGCACAGGTCACACCAATATTCAAGAAAGCTAGTAGGAGTAATCCACTTAATTACAGGCCCACATCTTTAATGTCGATATGCAGCAGGATTCTGGAACATATATTGTGTTCGAACATTATGAATTACCGCGAAGAAAACTGTCTATTGACATACAATCAACATAGGTTTACAAAACATCGTTCTTGTGAAACACAACCTGCTCCTTATTCGCATGAAGTGTTGAGTGCTTTCCCAGCGGGGTCAGAGATTTTCTCTGCCTCGTGATGACTGGGTGTTGTGTGATGTCCTTAGGTTAGTTAGGTTTAAGTAGTTCTAAGTTCTAGGGGACTGATGACCACAGATGTTAAGTCCCATAGTGCTCAGAGCCATTTGAACCATTTGTTGAGTGCTATTGATTTCCGGAAGGCTTTTGACGCTGTACTGCACAAGCGGCTTGTAGTGAAATTGCGTGCTTATGGAATATCGTCTCAGTTATATGACCGGATTTGTGACTTCCGGTCAGGGAGTAGTAATTGACGGAAAGTCATCGAGGAAAACAGAAGTGATGTCTGGCGTTCCCCAAGGTATAGGCCCTTTGCTGTTCCTTAACTATATAAACGATTTGGGAGACAATCTGAGCAGCCGTCTTACGTTGTTTGCAAATGACGCTGTCGTTTATCGACTAATAAAGTCATCAGAAGATAAAAACAAATTGCAAAACGATTTAGAAAAGATATCTAAATGGTACGAAAATTGGCAGTTGACCATAAATAATGATAAGTTTGAGGTCATCAACATGAGTGCTAAAAGGAATTCGTTAAACTTCGGTTACACGATAAATCAGTCAAATCTAAAGGCGGTAAATTCAACCAAATACCTAGGAATTACAATTACGAACAAAAAAATGGCTCTGAGCACTATGAGACTTAACTTCTGAGGTTATCAGTCTCCTAGAACTTAGAACTACCTAAACCTAATTAACCTAAGGACATCACGCACATCCATGCCCGAGGCAGGATTCGAACCTGCGACCGTAGTGCAATTATGAACAACTTAAATTGGAAGTAACACATAGAAAATGTTGTGGAGAAGCCTAACCAAAGACTGCGTTTTATTGGCAGGGCACTTAGAAAATGTGACAGATCTACTAAGGAGACTGCCTACATTAAGCTTGTCCGTCCTCTTTTAGAATACTGCTGCACGGTGTGGGCCCCTTACCAGATAGGACTGACGGAGAACATCGAAAAAGTTCAAAGAAAGGCAGCACGTTTTGTATTGTCGCGAAACATGGGAGAGAGTGTCACTGAAGTGATACAGGATTTGGGCTGGACATCATTAAAAGAAAGGCGTTTTTTGTTACGACGGAATCTTCTCACGAAATTCCGGTCACCAACTTTCTCCTCCGAATGCGAAAATATTTTGTCGACGCCGACCTACACAGGGATAAACGATCATCATAATAAACTAAGGGAAATCGGAGCTCGCACGGCAAGATTGGAATAATAGAGAACTGTGAAGGTGGTTCGATGAACCCTCTGCCAGGCACTTAAATGTGATTTGCAGAGTATCCATGTAGATGTAGATTGAGCACTTGTGTGATTTCGGTTTGCATAACAATCACATCAGTGTCCTGCCTGAGAACGTTGAGAGAGACGTTTCATTCTCTAAGTGGATGACGCTTAACCTTACCTTAGGCTTCCTGGACTCACTGCGACTTATGGAAGTGCTACTTCAGAAACTTGCCGAGACAATGCGTCAGGAGGACATGCATCTCACTATAACTGTATTTCCCGATGATGTCAAGTTACAGCTCGTGACAAAGAAGGGGGTCATTTCTTATGAATACCTGGATTCGATGGAGAGACTCAATGAAGCCACACTGCCCGACATAACCGCATTCACCAATAACCTCACAGGCAATGCCATAACGAATGCGGAGTATGAGTGTGTGACGAGTGTTTGGCAGGAATTCGACATCTCTGATTTAAGTAAGTATGCAAATATATATATGGACACGAATGTACGATTACTTGCAGATATTTTAGAGAAATTCCGGAGTGTATGCATGGCCACATACACTCTGGATTCTGCATTCTGTTACACCACAATGTTGGAAAGGACACATGTCGACATTGAATTACTAACCGATGTCGACATGCTGCTCCTTTTCGAATGTAGGACTCAAGGAGGGTTTCGCCAGTGTGTGCGTAGGCACGCCAGACGAATATCCCATATGAGGAGGAGAGTTACGTCATGTACCTAAGGTTTTTGATAGATTTCACGTAACCTGCTTATGTTGCTATGTGTGTATATGGATCTTTCCAAACCCCGCACGTACCGATTTCACTATGGCTTGGAGAAGGCAAAATTCGCTGATCCAAAGTTACTTTATACAGACAGTTTCATCTACTGTGTGAATGGCTGTGATAATATGAAGCAATTGGGTGCAATCCCAAAGAGTTCGAGACATCTGGATATGTGGTCAATAATGATTATATAGTATTATACCTCAAAACTGGAATGTGGCTGTGTTGTTCAGAATTGCGATGCAAGGTTCCTACAGACATGTAAACACTTTCGAAGGCGCTGTGGCGACTACGGTCACTATGAAATACGTGAAATGTATCCGCAGTTGCGAATGTGGAGAAGCATCACCTGTGTAGTGGAACGACAATAATGTAAGTTTGTGCCGGACCAGGGCTTGATCCCAGATTTCCGACTTATTGCGAGCGGTCGCCTTACCATTTTATTTTATATATCTTGTGCAATCAAATG